>NW_027277153.1:0-31215 GCF_030028105.1 Mobula birostris
CCTCTGTGTCATCTCTCTCCCCCTTCCCTCTGCCTCTGTGTCATCTCTCTCCCCCTTCCCTCTGCCTCTGTGTCATCTCACTCCCTCTTCACTCTGCCTCGGTCTCATCCCACTTCCTCTTCCCTCTGCCTCTGTTATCTCACTCCCCCTTCCCTCTGCCTCTGTGTCATCTCATTGCCCCTTCCCTCTGCCTCTGTGTCATCTCACTCCCCCTTCCCTCTACCTCTGTGTCATCTCACTCCCCCTTACCTCTGCCTCTGTGTCATCTCACTCCCCCTTCCCTCTGACTCTGTGTCATGTCACTCCCCCTTCCCTCAACCTCTCTGTAATCTCACTCCCTCTTCCATCTGCCTCTGTGTCATGTCACTCCCCCTTACCTCATCCTCTGTGTTATCCCACTCCCCCTTCCCTCTGCCTCTGTGTCATCTCACTCCCCCTTCCCTCTGTCTCTGTGTCATCTCACTCCCCTTTCCTCGACCTCTGTGTCCTCTCACTCCCCCTTCCCTCTGCCTCTGTGTCATCTCACTCCCCCTTCCCTCTGCCGCTGTGTCATGTCAGTCCCTCTTCCCTCTGCCTCTGTGTCATCTCACTCCCGTTTCCCTCTGCCTCTGTGTCATCTGACTCCTCCTTCCCTCTGCCTCTGTGTCATGTCACTCCCCCTTCTCCTCTGCCTCTGTGTCATCTCACTCCCCCTTCCCTCTGCCTCTGTGTCATGTCAATCCCCCTTCCCTCTGCCTCTGTGTCATCTCACTCCCCCTTCCCTCTGCCTCTGTGTCATCTCACTCACTCTTCACTCTGCCTCTGTGTCATCTCACTCCCCCTTCCCCCTGCCTCATTGTCATCTCACTCCACCTTCACACTCCCTGTGTGTCATCTCACTCCCCCATCAATCTGCCTCTGTGTCATTTCACTCCCCCTTCCCTCTGCCTCTGTGTCATCTCACTCCCTCTTCACTCTGCCTCTGTGTCTTCTCACTCCCCCTTCACGCTGCCTCTGTGTCATCTCACTCCCCCTCCCCTCTGCCTCTGTGTCATCTCACTCCCTCTTCACTCTGCCTCTGTGTCTTCTCACTCCCCCTTCCCTCTGCCTCTGTGTCATCTCACTCCCCCTTCCCTCTGCCTCTGTGTCATGTCACTCCCTCTTCCCTCTGCCTCTGTGTCATCTCACTCCCGTTTCCCTCTGCCTCTGTGTCATCTCACTCCTCCTTCCATCTGCCTCTGTGTCATGTCACTCCCCCTTCTCCCTGCCTCTGTGTCATGTCACTCCCCCTTCCCTCTGCCTCTGTGTCATCTCACTCCCCCTTCCCTCTGCCTCTGTGTCATCTCACTCACTCTTCACTCTGCCCTTGTGTCATCTCACTCCCCCTTCCCCTGCCTCATTGTCATCTCACTCCACCTTCCCACTCCCTGTGTGTCATCTCACTCCCCCTTCAATCTGCCTCTGTGTCATTTCACTCCCCCTTCCCTCTGCCTCTGTGTCATCTCACTCCCTCTTCCCTCTGCCTCTGTGTCATCTCAGTCCCCCTTCCCTCTGCCTCTGTGTCATCTCACTCAGTCTGCACTCTGCCTCTGTGTCATCTCACTCCCCCTTCCCTCTGCCTCTGTGTCATCTCACTCGCCCTTCGCACTCCCTCTGTGTCATCTCACGTCCCCCTTCAATCTGCCTCTGTGGCATCTCACTCCCCCCTTCCCTCTACCTCTGTGTCATCTCACTCCCCGTTCCCTCTGCCTCTGTGTCATCTCACTCCCCCTTCCCTCTGCCTCTCTGTCATCTCACTCCCCCTTCCCTCTGCCTCTCTGTCATCTCACTCCCCCTTCCCTCTGCCTCATTGTCATCTCACTCCCCCTTCCCTCTGCCTCTGTGTCATCTCACTCCCCCTTCCCTCTGCCTCTGTGTCATCTCACTCCCCCTTCCCTCTGCCTCTGTGTCATCTCACTCCCTTTCCCTCTGCCTCTGTGTCATCTCACACCCCCTTCCCTCTGCCTCTGTCATCTCAGTCCCCCGGCCCTCTGCCTCTGTGTCATTTCACTCCCTCTTCCCTCTGCCTCTGTGTCATCTCACTCCCCCTTCCCTCTGCCTCTGTGTCATCTCACTCCCCCTTCTCTCTGCCTCCGTGTCTTCTCACTCACCCATCCCTCTGCCTCTGTGTCATCTCACTCCCCTCTCCCTCTGCCTCTGTGTCATGTCACTCCCCTTTCCCTCTGCCTGTGTGTCATCTCACTCCCCCTTCAATGTGCCTCTCTGTAATCTCACTCCGTTTTCCCTCTACCTCTGTGTCATCTCACTCCCCATTCCCTCTGCCTCTGTGTCTCCTCACTCCCCCTTCCCTCTGCCTCTGTGTCATCTCACTCCCCCTTCCCTCTACCTCTGTCATCTCTCTCCCCCTTCCCTCTCCCTCTGTGTCATGTCACTCCCCCTTCCCTCAAACTCTCTATAATCTCACTCCCTCTTCCCTCTGCCTCTGGGTCATCTCACTCCCCCTTCCCTGTACCTCTGTGTCATGTCACTCCCCGTTCCCTCTGCCTCTGTGTCATCTCCTCCCACTTCCCTCTGCCGCTGTGTCATCTCATTCCCCCTTCCCTCTGCCTCTGTGTCATCTCTCTCCCCCTTCCCTCTGCCTCTGTGTCATCTCTCTCCCCCTTCCCTCTGCCTCTGTGTCATCTCACTCCCTCTTCACTCTGCCTCGGTCTCATCCCACTTCCTCTTCCATCTGCCTCTGTTATCTCACTCCCCTTTCCCTCTGCCTCTGTGTCATCTCATTGCCGCTTCCCTCTGCCTCTGTGTCATCTCACTCCCCCTTCCCTCTACCTCTGTGTCATCTCACTCCCCCTTACCTCTGCCTCTGTGTCATCTCACTCCCCCTTCCCTCTGACTCTGTGTCATGTCACTCCCCCTTCCCTCAACCTCTCTGTAATCTCACTCCCTCTTCCATCTGCCTCTGTGTCATGTCACTCCCCCTTACCTCATCCTCTGTGTTATCCCACTCCCCCTTCCCTCTGCCTCTGTGTCATCTCACTCCCCCTTCCCTCTGTCTCTGTGTCATCTCACTCCCCTTTCCTCGACCTCTGTGTCCTCTCACTCCCCCTTCCCTCTGTCTCTGTGTCATCTCACTCCCCCTTCCCTCTGCCTCTGTGTCATGTCACTCCCTCTTCCCTCTGCCTCTGTGTCATCTCACTCCCGTTTCCCTCTGCCTCTGTGTCATCTGACTCCTCCTTCCCTCTGCCTCTGTGTCATGTCACTCCCCCTTCTCCTCTGCCTCTGTGTCATCTCACTCCCCCTTCCCTCTGCCTCTGTGTCATGTCAATCCCCCTTCCCTCTGCCTCTGTGTCATCTCACTCCCCCTTCCCTCTGCCTCTGTGTCATCTCACTCACTCTTCACTCTGCCTCTATGTCATCTCACTCCCCCTTCCCCCTGCCTCATTGTCATCTCACTCCACCTTCACACTCCCTGTGTGTCATCTCACTCCCCCTTCAATCTGCCTCTGTGTCATTTCACTCCCCCTTCCCTCTGCCTCTGTGTCATCTCACTCCCTCTTCACTCTGCCTATGTGTCTTCTCACTCCCCCTTCACGCTGCCTCTGTGTAATCTCACTCCCTCTTCCCTCTATCTCTGTGTTATCTCACTCCCCCTTCCCTCTGCCTCTGTGTCATCTCACTCACTGTTCACTCTGCCTCTGGGTCATCTCACTCCCCCTTCCCACTCCCTCTGTGTCATCTCACACCCCCTTCAATCTGCCTCTGTGTCATCTGACTCCCCCCTTCCCTCTACCTCCTTGTCATCTCACTCCCCGTTCCCTCTGCCTCTGTGTCATCTCACTCCCCCTTCCCTCTGCCTCTGTGTCATCTCACTCCCCCTTCCCTCTGCCTCTGTCATCTCAGTCCCCCGGCCCTCTGCCTGTGTGTCATCTCACTCCCCCTTCAATCTGCCTCTCTGTAGTCTCACTCCGTCTTCCCTCTACCTCTGTGTCATCTCACTCCCCATACACTCTGCCTCTGTGTCTCCTCACTCCCCCTTCCCTCTGCCTCTGTGTCATCTCACTCCCCCTTCCCTCTACCTCTGTCATCTCTCTCCCCCTTCCCTCTCCCTCTGTGTCATGTCACTCCCCCTTCCCTCAAACTCTCTATAATCTCACTCCCTCTTCCCTCTGCCTCTGGGTCATCTCACTCCCCCTTCCCTCTACCTCTGTGTCATGTCACTCCCCCTTCCCTCTGCCTCTGTGTCATCTCACTCCCCCTTCCCCCTGCCTCATTGTCATCTCACTCCACCTTCACACTCCCTGTGTGTCATCTCACTCCCCCTTCAATCTGCCTCTGTGTCATTTCACTCCCCCTTCCCTCTGCCTCTGTGTCATCTCACTCCCTCTTCACTCTGCCTCTGTGTCTTCTCACTCCCCCTTCACGCTGCCTCTGTGTCATCTCACTCCCCCTCCCCTCTGCCTCTGTGTCATCTCACTCCCTCTTCACTCTGCCTCTGTGTCTTCTCACTCCCCCTTCACGCTGCCTCTGTGTCATCTCACTCCCCCTTCCCTCTGCCTCTGTGTCATGTCACTCCCTCTTCCCTCTGCCTCTGTGTCATCTCACTCCCGTTTCCCTCTGCCTCTGTGTCATCTCACTCCTCCTTCCATCTGCCTCTGTGTCATGTCACTCCCCCTTCTCCCTGCCTCTGTGTCATGTCACTCCCCCTTCCCTCTGCCTCTGTGTCATCTCACTCCCCCTTCCCTCTGCCTCTGTGTCATCTCACTCACTCTTCACTCTGCCCTTGTGTCATCTCACTCCCCCTTCCCCTGCCTCATTGTCATCTCACTCCACCTTCCCACTCCCTGTGTGTCATCTCACTCCCCCTTCAATCTGCCTCTGTGTCATTTCACTCCCCCCTCCCTCTGCCTCTGTGTCATCTCACTCCCTCTTCCCTCTGCCTCTGTGTCATCTCAGTCCCCCTTCCCTCTGCCTCTGTGTCATCTCACTCAGTCTGCACTCTGCCTCTGTGTCATCTCTCTCCCCCTTCCCTCTCCCTCTGTGTCATGTCACTCCCCCTTCCCTCAAACTCTCTATAATCTCACTCCCTCTTCCCTCTGCCTCTGGGTCATCTCACTCCCCCTTCCCTGTACCTCTGTGTCATGTCACTCCCCCTTCCCTCTGCCTCTGTGTCATCTCCTCCCACTTCCCTCTGCCGCTGTGTCATCTCATTCCCCCTTCCCTCTGCCTCTGTGTCATCTCTCTCCCCCTTCCCTCTGCCTCTGTGTCATCTCTCTCCCCCTTCCCTCTGCCTCTGTGTCATCTCACTCCCTCTTCACTCTGCCTCGGTCTCATCCCACTTCCTCTTCCCTCTGCCTCTGTTATCTCACTCCCCCTTCCCTCTGCCTCTGTGTCATCTCATTGCCCCTTCCCTCTGCCTCTGTGTCATCTCACTCCCCCTTCCCTCTACCTCTGTGTCATCTCACTCCCCTTACCTCTGCCTCTGTGTCATCTCACTCCCCCTTCCTCTGACTCTGTGTCATGTCACTCCCCCTTCCCTCAACCTCTCTGTAATCTCACTCCCTCTTCCATCTGCCTCTGTGTCATGTCACTCCCCCTTACCTCATCCTCTGTGTTATCCCACTCCCCCTTCCCTCTGCCTCTGTGTCATCTCACTCCCCCTTCCCTCTGTCTCTGTGTCATCTCACTCCCCTTTCCTCGACCTCTGTGTCCTCTCACTCCCCCTTCCCTCTGCCTCTGTGTCATCTCACTCCCCCTTCCCTCTGCCGCTGTGTCATGTCAGTCCCTCTTCCCTCTGCCTCTGTGTCATCTCACTCCCGTTTCCCTCTGCCTCTGTGTCATCTGACTCCTCCTTCCCTCTGCCTCTGTGTCATGTCACTCCCCCTTCTCCTCTGCCTCTGTGTCATCTCACTCCCCCTTCCCTCTGCCTCTGTGTCATGTCAATCCCCCTTCCCTCTGCCTCTGTGTCATCTCACTCCCCCTTCCCTCTGCCTCTGTGTCATCTCACTCACTCTTCACTCTGCCTCTGTGTCATCTCACTCCCCCTTCCCCCTGCCTCATTGTCATCTCACTCCACCTTCACACTCCCTGTGTGTCATCTCACTCCCCCATCAATCTGCCTCTGTGTCATTTCACTCCCCCTTCCCTCTGCCTCTGTGTCATCTCACTCCCTCTTCACTCTGCCTCTGTGTCTTCTCACTCCCCCTTCACGCTGCCTCTGTGTCATCTCACTCCCCCTCCCCTCTGCCTCTGTGTCATCTCACTCCCTCTTCACTCTGCCTCTGTGTCTTCTCACTCCCCCTTCCCTCTGCCTCTGTGTCATCTCACTCCCCCTTCCCTCTGCCTCTGTGTCATGTCACTCCCTCTTCCCTCTGCCTCTGTGTCATCTCACTCCCGTTTCCCTCTGCCTCTGTGTCATCTCACTCCTCCTTCCATCTGCCTCTGTGTCATGTCACTCCCCCTTCTCCCTGCCTCTGTGTCATGTCACTCCCCCTTCCCTCTGCCTCTGTGTCATCTCACTCCCCCTTCCCTCTGCCTCTGTGTCATCTCACTCACTCTTCACTCTGCCCTTGTGTCATCTCACTCCCCCTTCCCCTGCCTCATTGTCATCTCACTCCACCTTCCCACTCCCTGTGTGTCATCTCACTCCCCCTTCAATCTGCCTCTGTGTCATTTCACTCCCCCTTCCCTCTGCCTCTGTGTCATCTCACTCCCTCTTCCCTCTGCCTCTGTGTCATCTCAGTCCCCCTTCCCTCTGCCTCTGTGTCATCTCACTCAGTCTGCACTCTGCCTCTGTGTCATCTCACTCCCCCTTCCCTCTGCCTCTGTGTCATCTCACTCGCCCTTCGCACTCCCTCTGTGTCATCTCACGTCCCCCTTCAATCTGCCTCTGTGGCATCTCACTCCCCCCTTCCCTCTACCTCTGTGTCATCTCACTCCCCGTTCCCTCTGCCTCTGTGTCATCTCACTCCCCCTTCCCTCTGCCTCTCTGTCATCTCACTCCCCCTTCCCTCTGCCTCTCTGTCATCTCACTCCCCCTTCCCTCTGCCTCATTGTCATCTCACTCCCCCTTCCCTCTGCCTCTGTGTCATCTCACTCCCCCTTCCCTCTGCCTCTGTGTCATCTCACTCCCCCTTCCCTCTGCCTCTGTGTCATCTCACTCCCCTTCCCTCTGCCTCTGTGTCATCTCACACCCCCTTCCCTCTGCCTCTGTCATCTCAGTCCCCCGGCCCTCTGCCTCTGTGTCATTTCACTCCCTCTTCCCTCTGCCTCTGTGTCATCTCACTCCCCCTTCCCTCTGCCTCTGTGTCATCTCACTCCCCCTTCTCTCTGCCTCCGTGTCTTCTCACTCACCCATCCCTCTGCCTCTGTGTCATCTCACTCCCTCTCCCTCTGCCTCTGTGTCATGTCACTCCCCTTTCCTCTGCCTGTGTGTCATCTCACTCCCCCTTCAATGTGCCTCTCTGTAATCTCACTCCGTTTTCCCTCTACCTCTGTGTCATCTCACTCCCCATTCCCTCTGCCTCTGTGTCTCCTCACTCCCCCTTCCCTCTGCCTCTGTGTCATCTCACTCCCCCTTCCCTCTACCTCTGTCATCTCTCTCCCCCTTCCCTCTCCCTCTGTGTCATGTCACTCCCCCTTCCCTCAAACTCTCTATAATCTCACTCCCTCTTCCCTCTGCCTCTGGGTCATCTCACTCCCCCTTCCCTGTACCTCTGTGTCATGTCACTCCCCGTTCCCTCTGCCTCTGTGTCATCTCCTCCCACTTCCCTCTGCCGCTGTGTCATCTCATTCCCCCTTCCCTCTGCCTCTGTGTCATCTCTCTCCCCCTTCCCTCTGCCTCTGTGTCATCTCTCTCCCCCTTCCCTCTGCCTCTGTGTCATCTCACTCCCTCTTCACTCTGCCTCGGTCTCATCCCACTTCCTCTTCCATCTGCCTCTGTTATCTCACTCCCCTTTCCCTCTGCCTCTGTGTCATCTCATTGCCGCTTCCCTCTGCCTCTGTGTCATCTCACTCCCCCTTCCCTCTACCTCTGTGTCATCTCACTCCCCCTTACCTCTGCCTCTGTGTCATCTCACTCCCCCTTCCCTCTGACTCTGTGTCATGTCACTCCCCCTTCCCTCAACCTCTCTGTAATCTCACTCCCTCTTCCATCTGCCTCTGTGTCATGTCACTCCCCCTTACCTCATCCTCTGTGTTATCCCACTCCCCCTTCCCTCTGCCTCTGTGTCATCTCACTCCCCCTTCCCTCTGTCTCTGTGTCATCTCACTCCCCTTTCCTCGACCTCTGTGTCCTCTCACTCCCCCTTCCCTCTGTCTCTGTGTCATCTCACTCCCCCTTCCCTCTGCCTCTGTGTCATGTCACTCCCTCTTCCCTCTGCCTCTGTGTCATCTCACTCCCGTTTCCCTCTGCCTCTGTGTCATCTGACTCCTCCTTCCCTCTGCCTCTGTGTCATGTCACTCCCCCTTCTCCTCTGCCTCTGTGTCATCTCACTCCCCCTTCCCTCTGCCTCTGTGTCATGTCAATCCCCCTTCCCTCTGCCTCTGTGTCATCTCACTCCCCCTTCCCTCTGCCTCTGTGTCATCTCACTCACTCTTCACTCTGCCTCTATGTCATCTCACTCCCCCTTCCCCCTGCCTCATTGTCATCTCACTCCACCTTCACACTCCCTGTGTGTCATCTCACTCCCCCTTCAATCTGCCTCTGTGTCATTTCACTCCCCCTTCCCTCTGCCTCTGTGTCATCTCACTCCCTCTTCACTCTGCCTATGTGTCTTCTCACTCCCCCTTCACGCTGCCTCTGTGTAATCTCACTCCCTCTTCCCTCTATCTCTGTGTTATCTCACTCCCCCTTCCCTCTGCCTCTGTGTCATCTCACTCACTGTTCACTCTGCCTCTGGGTCATCTCACTCCCCCTTCCCACTCCCTCTGTGTCATCTCACACCCCCTTCAATCTGCCTCTGTGTCATCTGACTCCCCCCTTCCCTCTACCTCCTTGTCATCTCACTCCCCGTTCCCTCTGCCTCTGTGTCATCTCACTCCCCCTTCCCTCTGCCTCTGTGTCATCTCACTCCCCCTTCCCTCTGCCTCTGTCATCTCAGTCCCCCGGCCCTCTGCCTGTGTGTCATCTCACTCCCCTTCAATCTGCCTCTCTGTAGTCTCACTCCGTCTTCCCTCTACCTCTGTGTCATCTCACTCCCCATACACTCTGCCTCTGTGTCTCCTCACTCCCCCTTCCCTCTGCCTCTGTGTCATCTCACTCCCCCTTCCCTCTACCTCTGTCATCTCTCTCCCCCTTCCCTCTCCCTCTGTGTCATGTCACTCCCCCTTCCCTCAAACTCTCTATAATCTCACTCCCTCTTCCCTCTGCCTCTGGGTCATCTCACTCCCCCTTCCCTCTACCTCTGTGTCATGTCACTCCCCCTTCCCTCTGCCTCTGTGTCATCTCCTCCCACTTCCCTCTGCCGCTGTGTCATCTCATTGCCCCTTCCCTCTGCCTCTGTGTCATCTCTCTCCCCCTTCCCTCTGCCTCTGTGTCATCTCACTCCCTCTTCACTCTGCCTCGGTCTCATCCCACTTCCTCTTCCCTCTGCCTCTGTTATCACACTCCCCCTTCCCTCTGCCTCTGTGTCATCTCATTGCCCCTTCCCTCTGCCTCTGTGTCATCTCACTCCCCCTTCCCTCTACCTCTGTGTCATCTCACTCCCCCTTCCCTCTGACTCTGTGTCATGTCACTCCCCCTTCCCTCAACCTCTCTGTAATCTCACTCCCTCTTCCATCTGCCTCTGTGTCATGTCACTCCCCCTTACCTCATCCTCTGTGTTATCCCACTCCCCCTTCCCTCTGCCTCTGTGTCATCTCACTCCCCCTTCCCTCTGTCTCTGTGTCATCTCACTCCCCTTTCCTCGACCTCTGTGTCCTCTCACTCCCCCTTCCCTCTGCCTCTGTGTCATCTCACTCCCCCTTCCCTCTGCCTCTGTGTCATGTCACTCCCTCTTCCCTCTGCCTCTGTGTCATCTCACTCCCGTTTCCCTCTGCCTCTGTGTCATCTGACTCCTCCTTCCCTCTGCCTCTGTGTCATGTCACTCCCCCTTCTCCTCTGCCTCTGTGTCATCTCACTCCCCCTTCCCTCTGCCTCTGTGTCATGTCAATCCCCCTTCCCTCTGCCTCTGTGTCATCTCACTCCCCCTTCCCTCTGCCTCTGTGTCATCTCACTCACTCTTCACTCTGCCTCTGTGTCATCTCACTCCCCCTTCCCCCTGACTCATTGTCATCTCACTCCACCTTCACACTCCCTGTGTGTCATCTCACTCCCCCTTCAATCTGCCTCTGTGTCATTTCACTCCCCCTTCCCTCTGCCTCTGTGTCATCTCACTCCCTCTTCACTCTGCCTCTGTGTCTTCTCACTCCCCCTTCACGCTGCCTCTGTGTAATCTCACTCCCTCTTCCCTCTATCTCTGTGTTATCTCACTCCACACTCCCTCTGCCTCTGTGTCATCTCACTCCCCCCACCTCTTTCATCTCACTCCCCCTTCCTTCTGCCTCTGTGTCACCTCACTCCCCCTTCCCTCTGCCTCTGTGTCATCTCATTCCCCCTTCCCTCTGCCTCTGTGTCATCTCACTCCACACTCCCTCTGCCTCTGTGTCATCTCACTCCCCGTTCCCTCTAACTCTGTGTCATCTCACTTCCCCTTCCCTCTGCCTCTGTGTCATCTCATTCCCCCTTCCCTCTGCCTTTGTGTCATCTCACTCCCCCTTCCCTCTGCCTCTGTGTCATCTCACTCCCCCTTCCGTCATCCTCTTTGTAATCCCACTCCCCCTTCCCTCTTCCTCTGTGTCATCTCACTCCTCCTTCCCTCTGCCTCTGTGTCATCTCAATCCCCCTTCCGTCTGTCTCTGCGTCATGTCACTCCCACTTCCCTCAACCTCTGTGTAATCTCACTCCCTCTTCCCTCAACCTCTGTGTCGTGTCACTCCCACTTCCCTCCGCCTGTGTGTCATCTCACTCCCCGTTCCCTCAAGCTCTGTGTCATCTCACTCCCCCTTCCCTCTGCCTCTGTGTCATCTCACTCCCCCTTCCCTCTGCCTCTGTGTCATCTCACTCCCCCTTACCTCAACCTCTGTGTCATCCCACTCCCCCTTCCCTCTGCCTATGTGTCATCTCACTCCCCCTTCCCTCAACCTTTCTGTAATCTCACTCCCCCTTCCCTCTGCCTCTGTGTCATGTCACTCCCCCTTACCACAACCTCTGTGTAATCCTATTCCCCCTTCCCTCTGCCTCTGTGTCATCTCACTCCCCCTTCCCTCTGCCTCTGTGTCATCTCAGTCCCCCTTCCCTCTGCCTCTGTGTCATCTCACTCCCCCTTCCCTCTGTCTCTGTGTCATGTCACTCCCCTTTCCCTCTGCCTCTGTGTCATCTCACTCCTCCTTCCCTCTGCCTCCGTGTCATGTCACTCCCCCTTCCCTCTGACTCTGTGTCATCTCATTCCCCCTTCCCTCTGCCTCTGTGTCATCTCATTCCCCCTTCCCTCTGCCTCTGTGTCATCTCACTCCCCCTTCCCTCTACCTCTGTGTTATGTCACTCCCCCTTGCCTCAACCTCTGTGTAATCCCACTCCCCCTTCCCTCTGCCTCTGTGTCATGTCACTCCCTCTTCCCTCTGCCTCTGTGTCATCTCACTCACTCTTCACTCTGCCTCTGTGTCATCTCACTCCCCCTTCCCCCTGCCTCATTGTCATCTCACTGCACCTTCCCACTCCCTGTGTGTCATCTCACTCCCCCTTCAATCTGCCTCTGTGTCATTTCACTCCCCCTTTCCTCTGCCTTTGTGTCATCTCACTCCCTCTTCCCTCTGACTCTGTGTCATTTCACTCCCCCTTCCCTCTGCCTCTGTGTCATCTCACTCCCTCTTCACTCTGCCTCTGTGTCATCTGACTCACTCTACACTCTGCCTCTGTGTCATCTCACTCCCCCTTCCCTCTGCCTCTGTGTCATCTCACTCCCCCTTCCCTCAACCTCTGTGTAATTCCACTCCCCCTTCCCTCTGCCTCTGTGTCATCTCACTCCCTCTTCCCTCTGCCTCTGTGTCATCTCACTCCCTCTTCACTCTGCCTCTGTGTAATCTCACTCCCTCTTTCCTCTATTTCTGTGTCATCTCACTCCCCCTTACCTCTGCCTCTGTGTCATCTCACTCCCTCTTCCCTCTGCCTGTGTGTCATCTCACTCCCCGTTCCCTCTGCCTGTGTGTCATTTCACTCCCCCTTCCCTCTGCCTGTGTCATCTCACTCACCCTTCCCTCCGCCTCTGTGTCATCTCACACCCTCTTCCCTCTGCCTCTGTGTCATCTCACTCCCCCTTCCCTCTGCCTCTCTGTCATCTCACTCCCCCTTCCCTCTGCCTCTGTGTCTTCTCACTCCCCCTTCCCTCTGCCTCTGTGTCATCTCACTCCCCCTTCACTATGCCTCTGTGTAATCTCACTCACTCTTTCTTCTATCTCTGTGTCATCTCACTCCCCCTTCCCTCTGCCTGTGTGTCATCTCACTCCTCCTTCCCTCTGCCTCTGTGTCATCTGACTCGCCGGTCTCTCTGCCTCTGTGTCATCTCACTCCCCGTTCCCTCTGCCTCTGTGTCATCTCACTCACGCTTCCCTCCGCCTCTGTGTCATCTCACTCCCCCTTCCCTCTGCCTTTGTGTCATCTCACTCCCCCTTCCCTCTGCCTCTGTGTCATCTCACTCACTCTTCACTCTGCCTCTGTGTTCTCTCACTCCCTCTTCCCTCTGCCTCTGTGTCATCTGACTCGCCCTTCTCTCTGCCTCTGTGTCATCTCACTCCCCCTTCCCTCTGCCTCTGTGTCATCTCAGTCCCCCTTCCCTCTGATTCTGTGTCATCTCACTCCCCCTTCCCTCTGCCTCTGTGTCATGTCACTCCCTCTTCCCTCTGCCTCTGTGTCATCTCACTCCCGTTTCCCTCTGCCTCTGTGTCATCTCACTCCTCCTTCCCTCTGCCTCTGTGTCATGTCACTCCCCCTTCCCCCTGCCTCTGTGTCATGTCACTCCCCCTTCCCTCTGCCTCTGTGTCATCTCACTCCCCCTTCCCTCTGCCTCTGTGTCATCTCACTCACTCTTCACTCTGCCCTTGTGTCATCTCACTCCCCCTTCCCCTGCCTCATTGTCATCTCACTCCACCTTCCCACTCCCTGTGTGTCATCTCACTCCCCCTTCAATCTGCCTCTGTGTCATTTCACTCCCCCTTCCCTCTGCCTCTGTGTCATCTCACTCCCTCTTCCCTCTGCCTCTGTGTCATCTCACTCCCCCTTCCCTCTGCCTCTGTGTCATCTCACTCACTCTGCACTCTGCCTCTGTGTCATCTCACTCCCCCTTCCCTCTGCCTCTGTGTCATCTCACTCGCCCTTCGCACTCCCTCTGTGTCATCTCACGTCCCCCTTCAATCTGCCTCTGTGGCATCTCACTCCCCCCTTCCCTCTACCTCTGTGTCATCTCACTCCCCGTTCCCTCTGCCTCTGTGTCATCTCACTCCCCCTTCCCTCTGCCTCTCTGTCATCTCACTCCCCCTTCCCTCTGCCTCTGTGTCATCTCACTCCCTCTTCCCTCTGCCTCATTGTCATCTCACTCCCCTTTCCCTCTGCCTCTGTGTCATCTCACTCCCCCTTCCCTCTGCCTCTGTGTCATCTCACTCCCCTTCCCTTTGCCTCTGTGTCATCTCACTCCCCCTTCCCTCTGCCTCTGTCATCTCAGTCCCCCGGCCCTCTGCCTCTGTGTCATTTCACTCCCTCTTCCCTCTGCCTCTGTGTCATCTCACTCCCCCTTCCCTCTGCCTCTGTGTCATCTCACTCCCCCTTCTCTCTGTCTCCGTGTCTTCTCACTCACCCATCCCTCTGCCTCTGTGTCATCTCACTCCCCTCTCCCTCTGCCTCTGTGTCATGTCACTCCCCTTTCCCTCTGCCTGTGTGTCATCTCACTCCCCCTTCAATCTGCCTCTCTGTAATCTCACTCCGTCTTCCCTCTACCTCTGTGTCATCTCACTCCCCATTCCCTCTGCCTCTGTGTCTCCTCACTCCCCCTTCCCTCTGCCTCTGTGTCATCTCACTCCCCCTTCCCTCTACCTCTGTCATCTCTCTCCCCCTTCCCTCTCCCTCTGTGTCAAGTCACTCCCCCTTCCCTCAAACTCTCTATAATCTCACTCCCTCTTCCCTCTGCCTCTGGGTCATCTCACTCCCCCTTCCGTCTACCTCTGTGTCATGTCACTCCCCCTTCCCTCTGCCTCTGTGTCATCTCCTCCCACTTCCCTCTGCCGCTGTGTCATCTCATTCCCCCTTCCCTCTGCCTCTGTGTCATCTCTCTCCCCCTTCCCTCTGCCTCTGTGTCATCTCTCTCCCCCTTCCCTCTGCCTCT
Source organism: Mobula birostris (assembly GCF_030028105.1). Lineage (NCBI taxonomy): Eukaryota > Metazoa > Chordata > Chondrichthyes > Myliobatiformes > Myliobatidae > Mobula > Mobula birostris. Next base: position 14,388 of record NW_027277153.1, read on the forward strand.
GTGTCATCTCACTCCCTCTTCACTCTGCCTTGGTCTCATCCCACTTCCTCTTCCCTCTGCCTCTGTTATCTCACTCCCCCTTCCCTCTGCCTCTGTGTCATCTCATTGCCCCTTCCCTGTGCCTCTGTGTCATCTCACTCACCCTTCCCTCTACCTCTGTGTCATCTCACTCCCCCTTACCTCTGCCTCTGTGTCATCTCACTCCCCCTTCCCTCTGACTCTGTGTCATGTCACTCCCCCTTCCCTCAACCTCTCTGTAATCTCACTCCCTCTTCCCTCTGCCTCTGTGTCATCTCACTCCCTCTTCACTCTGCCTCGGTCTCATCCCACTTCCTCTTCCCTCTGCCTCTGTTATCTCACTCCCCCTTCCCTCTGCCTCTGTGTCATCTCATTGCCCCTTCCCTCTGCCTCTGTGTCATCTCACTCCCCCTTCCCTCTACCTCTGTGTCATCTCACTCCCCCTTCCCTCTGACTCTGTGTCATGTCACTCCCCCTTCCCTCAACCTCTCTGTAATCTCACTCCCTCTTCCATCTGCCTCTGTGTCATGTCACTCCCCCTTACCTCATCCTCTGTGTTATCCCACTCCCCCTTCCCTCTGCCTCTGTGTCATCTCACTCCCCCTTCCCTCTGTCTCTGTGTCATCTCACTCCCCTTTCCTCGACCTCTGTGTCCTCTCACTCCCCCTTCCCTCTGCCTCTGTGTCATCTCACTCCCCCTTCCCTCTGCCTCTGTGTCATGTCACTCCCTCTTCCCTCTGCCTCTGTGTCATCTCACTCCCGTTTCCCTCTGCCTCTGTGTCATCTGACTCCTCCTTCCCTCTGCCTCTGTGTCATGTCTCTCCCCCTTCTCCTCTGCCTCTGTGTCATCTCACTCCCCCTTCCCTCTGCCTCTGTGTCATGTCAATCCCCCTTCCCTCTGCCTCTGTGTCATCTCACTCCCCCTTCCCTCTGCCTCTGTGTCATCTCACTCACTCTTCACTCTGCCTCTGTGTCATCTCACTCCCCCTTCCCCCTGACTCATTGTCATCTCACTCCACCTTCACACTCCCTGTGTGTCATCTCACTCCCCCTTCAATCTGCCTCTGTGTCATTTCACTCCCCCTTCCCTCTGCCTCTGTGTCATCTCACTCCCTCTTCACTCTGCCTCTGTGTCTTCTCACTCCCCCTTCACGCTGCCTCTGTGTAATCTCACTCCCTCTTCCCTCTATCTCTGTGTTATCTCACTCCCCCTTCCCTCTGCCTCTGTGTCATCTCACTCACTCTTCACTCTGCCTCTGGGTCATCTCACTCCCCCTTCCCACTCCCTCTGTGTCATCTCACACCCCCTTCAATCTGCCTCTGTGTCATCTCACTCCCCCCTTCCCTCTACCTCCTTGTCATCTCACTCCCCGTTCCCTCTGCCTCTGTGTCATCTCACTCCCCCTTCCCTCTGCCTCTGTGTCATCTCACTCCCCGTTCCCTCTGCCTCTGTGTCATCTCACTCCCTCTTCACTCTGCCTCTGTGTCATCTCACTCCCTCTTCCCTCTGCCTCTGCGTCATCTCACTCCCCCTTCCCTCTGCCTCTGTGTCATCTCACTCCCCCTTCCCTCAACGTCTGTGTCATCCCACTCCCCCTTCAATCTGCCTCTGTGTCATCTCACTCCCCCTTCCCTCTGCCTCTGTGTCATCTCACTCCCCCTTCCCTCAACCTCTGTGTAATCCCACTCCCCCTTCCCTCTGCCTCTGTGTCATCTCACTCCCCCTGCCCTCTGTCTCTGTATCATCTCACTCCCCTTTCCACTACCTCTGTGTCCTCTCACTCCTCGTTCCCTCTGCCTCTGGGTCATCTCACTCCCCCTTCCCTCTGCCTCTGTGTTATCTCACTCCCCCTTCCCTCTGCCTCTTTCATTTCACTCCCCCTTCCCTCTGCCTCTGTCATTGCACTCCCTCTTCCCTCCGCCTCTGTATCGTCTCACTCCCTCTTCCCTCTGCCTCTGTGTCATCTCACTCCCCTCTACCTCTTTCATCTCACTCCCCCCACCTCTTTCATCTCACTCCCCCTTCCTTCTGCCTCTGTGTCACCTCACTCCCCCTTCCCTCTGCCTCTGTGTCATCTCATTCCCCCTTCCCTCTGCCTCTGTGTCATCTCACTCCACACTCCCTCTGCCTCTGTGTCATCTCACTCCCCGTTCCCTCTAACTCTGTGTCATCTCACTTCCCCTTCCCTCTGCCTCTGTGTCATCTCATTCCCCCTTCCCTCTGCCTTTGTGTCATCTCACTCCCCCTTCCCTCTGCCTCTGTGTCATCTCACTCCCCCTTCCGTCATCCTCTTTGTAATCCCACTCCCCCTTCCCTCTTCCTCTGTGTCATCTCACTCCTCCTTCCCTCTGCCTCTGTGTCATCTCAATCCCCCTTCCGTCTGTCTCTGCGTCATGTCACTCCCACTTCCCTCAACCTCTGTGTAATCTCACTCCCTCTTCCCTCAACCTCTGTGTCGTGTCACTCCCACTTCCCTCCGCCTGTGTGTCATCTCACTCCCCGTTCCCTCAAGCTCTGTGTCATCTCACTCCCCCTTCCCTCTGCCTCTGTGTCATCTCACTCCCCCTTCCCTCTGCCTCTGTGTCATCTCACTCCCCCTTACCTCAACCTCTGTGTCATCCCACTCCCCCTTCCCTCTGCCTATGTGTCATCTCACTCCCCCTTCCCTCAACCTTTCTGTAATCTCACTCCCCCTTCCCTCTGCCTCTGTGTCATGTCACTCCCCCTTACCACAACCTCTGTGTAATCCTATTCCCCCTTCCCTCTGCCTCTGTGTCATCTCACTCCCCCTTCCCTCTGCCTCTGTGTCATCTCAGTCCCCCTTCCCTCTGCCTCTGTGTCATCTCACTCCCCCTTCCCTCTGTCTCTGTGTCATGTCACTCCCCTTTCCCTCTGCCTCTGTGTCATCTCACTCCTCCTTCCCTCTGCCTCCGTGTCATGTCACTCCCCCTTCCCTCTGACTCTGTGTCATCTCATTCCCCCTTCCCTCTGCCTCTGTGTCATCTCATTCCCCCTTCCCTCTGCCTCTGTGTCATCTCACTCCCCCTTCCCTCTACCTCTGTGTTATGTCACTCCCCCTTTCCTCAACCTCTGTGTAATCCCACTCCCCCTTCCCTCTGCCTCTGTGTCATGTCACTCCCTCTTCCCTCTGCCTCTGTGTCATCTCACTCACTCTTCACTCTGCCTCTGTGTCATCTCACTCCCCCTTCCCCCTGCCTCATTGTCATCTCACTGCACCTTCCCACTCCCTGTGTGTCATCTCACTCCCCCTTCAATCTGCCTCTGTGTCATGTCACTCCCCTTTCCCTCTGCCTCTGTGTCATCTCACTCCTCCTTCCCTCTGCCTCCGTGTCATGTCACTCCCCCTTCCCTCTGACTCTGTGTCATCTCATTCCCCCTTCCCTCTGCCTCTGTGTCATCTCATTCCCCCTTCCCTCTGCCTCTGTGTCATCTCACTCCCCCTTCCCTCTACCTCTGTGTTATGTCACTCCCCCTTGCCTCAACCTCTGTGTAATCCCACTCCCCTTCCCTCTGCCTCTGTGTCATGTCACTCCCTCTTCCCTCTGCCTCTGTGTCATCTCACTCACTCTTCACTCTGCCTCTGTGTCATCTCACTCCCCCTTCCCCCTGCCTCATTGTCATCTCACTGCACCTTCCCACTCCCTGTGTGTCATCTCACTCCCCCTTCAATCTGCCTCTGTGTCATTTCACTCCCCCTTTCCTCTGCCTTTGTGTCATCTCACTCCCTCTTCCCTCTGACTCTGTGTCATTTCACTCCCCCTTCCCTCTGCCTCTGTGTCATCTCACTCCCTCTTCACTCTGCCTCTGTGTCATCTCACTCACTCTACACTCTGCCTCTGTGTCATCTCACTCCCCCTTCCCTCTGCCTCTGTGTCATCTCACTCCCCCTTCCCTCAACCTCTGAGTAATTCCACTCCCCCTTCCCTCTGCCTCTGTGTCTTCTCACTCCCCCTTCCCTCTGCCTCTGTGTCATCTCACTCCCTCTTCCCTCTGCCTCTGTGTCATCTCACTCCCTCTTCACTCTGCCTCTGTGTAATCTCACTCCCTCTTTCCTCTATTTCTGTGTCATCTCACTCCCCCTTACCTCTGCCTCTGTGTCATCTCACTCCCTCTTCCCTCTGCCTGTGTGTCATCTCACTCCCCGTTCCCTCTGCCTGTGTGTCATTTCACTCCCCCTTCCCTCTGCCTGTGTCATCTCACTCACCCTTCCCTCCGCCTCTGTGTCATCTCACACCCTCTTCCCTCTGCCTCTGTGTCATCTCACTCCCCCTTCCCTCTGCCTCTCTGTCATCTCACTCCCCCTTCCCTCTGCCTCTGTGTCTTCTCACTCCCCCTTCCCTCTGCCTCTGTGTCATCTCACTCCCCCTTCACTCTGCCTCTGTGTAATCTCACTCACTCTTTCTTCTATCTCTGTGTCATCTCACTCCCCCTTCCCTCTGCCTGTGTGTCATCTCACTCCTCCTTCCCTCTGCCTCTGTGTCATCTGACTCGCCGGTCTCTCTGCCTCTGTGTCATCTCACTCCCCGTTCCCTCTGCCTCTGTGTCATCTCACTCAGGCTTCCCTCCGCCTCTGTGTCATCTCACTCCCCCTTCCCTCTGCCTTTGTGTCATCTCACTCCCCCTTCCCTCTGCCTCTGTGTCATCTCACTCACTCTTCACTCTGCCTCTGTGTTCTCTCACTCCCTCTTCCCTCTGCCTCTGTGTCATCTGACTCGCCCTTCTCTCTGCCTCTGTGTCATCTCACTCCCCCTTCCCTCTGCCTCTGTGTCATCTCAGTCCCCCTTCCCTCTGATTCTGTGTCATCTCACTCCCCCTTCCCTCTGCCTCTGTGTCATGTCACTCCCTCTTCCCTCTGCCTCTGTGTCATCTCACTCCCGTTTCCCTCTGCCTCTGTGTCATCTCACTCCTCCTTCCCTCTGCCTCTGTGTCATGTCACTCCCCCTTCCCCCTGCCTCTGTGTCATGTCACTCCCCCTTCCCTCTGCCTCTGTGTCATCTCACTCCCCCTTCCCTCTGCCTCTGTGTCATCTCACTCACTCTTCACTCTGCCCTTGTGTCATCTCACTCCCCCTTCCCCTGCCTCATTGTCATCTCACTCCCCCTTCCCTCTGCCTCTGTCATCTCAGTCCCCCGGCCCTCTGCCTCTGTGTCATTTCACTCCCTCTTCCCTCTGCCTCTGTGTCATCTCACTCCCCCTTCCCTCTGCCTCTGTGTCATCTCACTCCCCCTTCTCTCTGTCTCCGTGTCTTCTCACTCACCCATCCCTCTGCCTCTGTGTCATCTCACTCCCCTCTCCCTCTGCCTCTGTGTCATGTCACTCCCCTTTCCCTCTGCCTGTGTGTCATCTCACTCCCCCTTCAATCTGCCTCTCTGTAATCTCACTCCGTCTTCCCTCTACCTCTGTGTCATCTCACTCCCCATTCCCTCTGCCTCTGTGTCTCCTCACTCCCCCTTCCCTCTGCCTCTGTGTCATCTCACTCCCCCTTCCCTCTACCTCTGTCATCTCTCTCCCCCTTCCCTCTCCCTCTGTGTCAAGTCACTCCCCCTTCCCTCAAACTCTCTATAATCTCACTCCCTCTTCCCTCTGCCTCTGGGTCATCTCACTCCCCCTTCCGTCTACCTCTGTGTCATGTCACTCCCCCTTCCCCCTGCCTCTGTGTCATCTCCTCCCACTTCCCTCTGCCGCTGTGTCATCTCATTCCCCCTTCCCTCTGCCTCTGTGTCATCTCTCTCCCCCTTCCCTCTGCCTCTGTGTCATCTCTCTCCCCCTTCCCTCTGCCTCTGTGTCATCTCACTCCCTCTTCACTCTGCCTTGGTCTCATCCCACTTCCTCTTCCCTCTGCCTCTGTTATCTCACTCCCCCTTCCCTCTGCCTCTGTGTCATCTCATTGCCCCTTCCCTCTGCCTCTGTGTCATCTCACTCCCCCTTCCCTCTACCTCTGTGTCATCTCACTCCCCCTTACCTCTGCCTCTGTGTCATCTCACTCCCCCTTCCCTCTGACTCTGTGTCATGTCACTCCCCCTTCCCTCAACCTCTCTGTAATCTCACTCCCTCTTCCATCTGCCTCTGTGTCATGTCACTCCCCCTTACCTCATCCTCTGTGTTATCCCACTCCCCCTTCCCTCTGCCTCTGTGTCATCTCACTCCCCCTTCCCTCTGTCTCTGTGTCATCTCACTCCCCTTTCCTCGACCTCTGTGTCCTCTCACTCCCCCTTCCCTCTGCCTCTGTGTCATCTCACTCCCTCCTCCCTCTGCCTCTGTGTCATGTCACTCCCTCTTCCCTCTGCCTCTGTGTCATCTCACTCCCGTTTCCCTCTGCCTCTGTGTCATCTGACTCCTCCTTCCCTCTGCCTCTGTGTCATGTCACTCCCTCTTCTCCTCTGCCTCTGTGTCATCTCACTCCCCCTTCCCTCTGCCTCTGTGTCATGTCAATCCCCCTTCCCTCTGCCTCTGTGTCATCTCACTCCCCCTTCCCTCTGCCTCTGTGTCATCTCACTCACTCTTCACTCTGCCTCTGTGTCATCTCACTCCCCCTTCCCCCTGCCTCATTGTCATCTCACTCCACCTTCACACTCCCTGTGTGTCATCTCACTCCCCCTTCAATCTGCCTCTGTGTCATTTCACTCCCCCTTCCCTCTGCCTCTGTGTCATCTCACTCCCTCTTCACTCTGCCTCTGTGTCTTCTCACTCCCCCTTCACGCTGCCTCTGTGTAATCTCACTCCCTCTTCCCTCTATCTCTGTGTTATCTCACTCCCCCTTCCCTCTGCCTCTGTGTCATCTCACTCACTCTTCACTCTGCCTATCGGTTATCTCACTCCCCCTTCCCACTCCCTCTGTGTCATCTCACACCCCCTTCAATCTGCCTCTGTGTCATCTCACTCCCCCCTTCCCTCTACCTCTGTGTCATCTCACTCCCCGTTCCCTCTGCCTCTGTGTCATCTCACTCCGCCTTCCCTCTGCCTCTGTGTCATCTCACTCCCCGTTCCCTCTGCCTCTGTGTCATCTCACTCCCTCTTCACTCTGCCTCTGTGTCATCTCACTCCCTCTTCCCTCTGCCTCTGCGTCATCTCACTCCCCCTGCCCTCTGCCTCTGTGTCATCTCACTCCCCCTTCCCTCAACGTCTGTGTCATCCCACTCCCCCTTCAATCTGCCTCTGTGTCATCTCACTCCCCCTTCCCTCTGCCTCTGTGTCATCTCACTCCCCCTTCCCTCAACCTCTGTGTAATCCCACTCCCCCTTCCCTCTGCCTCTGTGTCATCTCACTCCCCCTTCCCTCTGTCTCTGTATCATCTCACTCCCCTTTCCACTACCTCTGTGTCCTCTCACTCCTCGTTCCCTCTGCCTCTGGGTCATCTCACTCCCCCTTCCCTCTGCCTCTGTGTTATCTCACTCCCCCTTCCCTCTGCCTCTTTCATTTCACTCCCCCTTCCCTCTGCCTCTGTCATTGCACTCCCTCTTCCCTCCGCCTCTGTATCGTCTCACTCCCTCTTCCCTCTGCCTCTGTGTCATCTCACTCACTCTGCACTCTGCCTCTGTGTCATCTCACTCGCCCTTCGCACTCCCTCTGTGTCATCTCACGTCCCCCTTCAATCTGCCTCTGTGGCATCTCACTCCCCCCTTCCCTCTACCTCTGTGTCATCTCACTCCCCGTTCCCTCTGCCTCTGTGTCATCTCACTCCCCCTTCCCTCTGCCTCTCTGTCATCTCACTCCCCCTTCCCTCTGCCTCTGTGTCATCTCACTCCCTCTTCCCTCTGCCTCATTGTCATCTCACTCCCCTTTCCCTCTGCCTCTGTGTCATCTCACTCCCCCTTCCCTCTGCCTCTGTGTCATCTCACTCCCCTTCCCTTTGCCTCTGTGTCATCTCACTCCCCCTTCCCTCTGCCTCTGTCATCTCAGTCCCCCGGCCCTCTGCCTCTGTGTCATTTCACTCCCTCTTCCCTCTGCCTCTGTGTCATCTCACTCCCCCTTCCCTCTGCCTCTGTGTCATCTCACTCCCCCTTCTCTCTGTCTCCGTGTCTTCTCACTCACCCATCCCTCTGCCTCTGTGTCATCTCACTCCCCTCTCCCTCTGCCTCTGTGTCATGTCACTCCCCTTTCCCTCTGCCTGTGTGTCATCTCACTCCCCCTTCAATCTGCCTCTCTGTAATCTCACTCCGTCTTCCCTCTACCTCTGTGTCATCTCACTCCCCATTCCCTCTGCCTCTGTGTCTCCTCACTCCCCCTTCCCTCTGCCTCTGTGTCATCTCACTCCCCCTTCCCTCTACCTCTGTCATCTCTCTCCCCCTTCCCTCTCCCTCTGTGTCAAGTCACTCCCCCTTCCCTCAAACTCTCTATAATCTCACTCCCTCTTCCCTCTGCCTCTGGGTCATCTCACTCCCCCTTCCGTCTACCTCTGTGTCATGTCACTCCCCCTTCCCTCTGCCTCTGTGTCATCTCCTCCCACTTCCCTCTGCCGCTGTGTCATCTCATTCCCCCTTCCCTCTGCCTCTGTGTCATCTCTCTCCCCCTTCCCTCTGCCTCTGTGTCATCTCTCTCCCCCTTCCCTCTGCCTCTGTGTCATCTCACTCCCTCTTCACTCTGCCTTGGTCTCATCCCACTTCCTCTTCCCTCTGCCTCTGTTATCTCACTCCCCCTTCCCTCTGCCTCTGTGTCATCTCATTGCCCCTTCCCTGTGCCTCTGTGTCATCTCACTCCCCCTTCCCTCTACCTCTGTGTCATCTCACTCCCCCTTACCTCTGCCTCTGTGTCATCTCACTCCCCCTTCCCTCTGACTCTGTGTCATGTCACTCCCCCTTCCCTCAACCTCTCTGTAATCTCACTCCCTCTTCCATCTGCCTCTGTGTCATGTCACTCCCCCTTACCTCATCCTCTGTGTTATCCCACTCCCCCTTCCCTCTGCCTCTGTGTCATCTCACTCCCCCTTCCCTCTACCTCTGTGTCATGTCACTCCCCCTTCCCTCTGCCTCTGTGTCATCTCCTCCCACTTCCCTCTGCCGCTGTGTCATCTCATTCCCCCTTCCCTCTGCCTCTGTGTCATCTCTCTCCCCCTTCCCTCTGCCTCTGTGTCATCTCACTCCCTCTTCACTCTGCCTCGGTCTCATCCCACTTCCTCTTCCCTCTGCCTCTGTTATCTCACTCCCCCTTCCCTCTGCCTCTGTGTCATCTCATTGCCCCTTCCCTCTGCCTCTGTGTCATCTCACTCCCCCTTCCCTCTACCTCTGTGTCATCTCACTCCCCCTTCCCTCTGACTCTGTGTCATGTCACTCCCCCTTCCCTCAACCTCTCTGTAATCTCACTCCCTCTTCCATCTGCCTCTGTGTCATGTCACTCCCCCTTACCTCATCCTCTGTGTTATCCCACTCCCCCTTCCCTCTGCCTCTGTGTCATCTCACTCCCCCTTCCCTCTGTCTCTGTGTCATCTCACTCCCCTTTCCTCGACCTCTGTGTCCTCTCACTCCCCCTTCCCTCTGCCTCTGTGTCATCTCACTCCCCCTTCCCTCTGCCTCTGTGTCATGTCACTCCCTCTTCCCTCTGCCTCTGTGTCATCTCACTCCCGTTTCCCTCTGCCTCTGTGTCATCTGACTCCTCCTTCCCTCTGCCTCTGTGTCATGTCACTCCCCCTTCTCCTCTGCCTCTGTGTCATGTCAATCCCCCTTCCCTCTGCCTCTGTGTCATCTCACTCCCCCTTCCCTCTGCCTCTGTGTCATCTCACTCACTCTTCACTCTGCCTCTGTGTCATCTCACTCCCCCTTCCCCCTGACTCATTGTCATCTCACTCCACCTTCACACTCCCTGTGTGTCATCTCACTCCCCCTTCAATCTGCCTCTGTGTCATTTCACTCCCCCTTCCCTCTGCCTCTGTGTCATCTCACTCCCTCTTCACTCTGCCTCTGTGTCTTCTCACTCCCCCTTCACGCTGCCTCTGTGTAATCTCACTCCCTCTTCCCTCTATCTCTGTGTTATCTCACTCCCCCTTCCCTCTGCCTCTGTGTCATCTCACTCACTCTTCACTCTGCCTCTGGGTCATCTCACTCCCCCTTCCCACTCCCTCTGTGTCATCTCACACCCCCTTCAATCTGCCTCTGTGTCATCTCACTCCCCCCTTCCCTCTACCTCCTTGTCATCTCACTCCCCGTTCCCTCTGCCTCTGTGTCATCTCACTCCCCCTTCCCTCTGCCTCTGTGTCATCTCACTCCCCGTTCCCTCTGCCTCTGTGTCATCTCACTCCCTCTTCACTCTGCCTCTGTGTCATCTCACTCCCTCTTCCCTCTGCCTCTGCGTCATCTCACTCCCCCTTCCCTCTGCCTCTGTGTCATCTCACTCCCCCTTCCCTCAACGTCTGTGTCATCCCACTCCCCCTTCAATCTGCCTCTGTGTCATCTCACTCCCCCTTCCCTCTGCCTCTGTGTCATCTCACTCCCCCTTCCCTCAACCTCTGTGTAATCCCACTCCCCCTTCCCTCTGCCTCTGTGTCATCTCACTCCCCCTGCCCTCTGTCTCTGTATCATCTCACTCCCCTTTCCACTACCTCTGTGTCCTCTCACTCCTCGTTCCCTCTGCCTCTGGGTCATCTCACTCCCCCTTCCCTCTGCCTCTGTGTTATCTCACTCCCCCTTCCCTCTGCCTCTTTCATTTCACTCCCCCTTCCCTCTGCCTCTGTCATTGCACTCCCTCTTCCCTCCGCCTCTGTATCGTCTCACTCCCTCTTCCCTCTGCCTCTGTGTCATCTCACTCCCCTCTACCTCTTTCATCTCACTCCCCCCACCTCTTTCATCTCACTCCCCCTTCCTTCTGCCTCTGTGTCACCTCACTCCCCCTTCCCTCTGCCTCTGTGTCATCTCATTCCCCCTTCCCTCTGCCTCTGTGTCATCTCACTCCACACTCCCTCTGCCTCTGTGTCATCTCACTCCCCGTTCCCTCTAACTCTGTGTCATCTCACTTCCCCTTCCCTCTGCCTCTGTGTCATCTCATTCCCCCTTCCCTCTGCCTTTGTGTCATCTCACTCCCCCTTCCCTCTGCCTCTGTGTCATCTCACTCCCCCTTCCGTCATCCTCTTTGTAATCCCACTCCCCCTTCCCTCTTCCTCTGTGTCATCTCACTCCTCCTTCCCTCTGCCTCTGTGTCATCTCAATCCCCCTTCCGTCTGTCTCTGCGTCATGTCACTCCCACTTCCCTCAACCTCTGTGTAATCTCACTCCCTCTTCCCTCAACCTCTGTGTCGTGTCACTCCCACTTCCCTCCGCCTGTGTGTCATCTCACTCCCCGTTCCCTCAAGCTCTGTGTCATCTCACTCCCCCTTCCCTCTGCCTCTGTGTCATCTCACTCCCCCTTCCCTCTGCCTCTGTGTCATCTCACTCCCCCTTACCTCAACCTCTGTGTCATCCCACTCCCCCTTCCCTCTGCCTATGTGTCATCTCACTCCCCCTTCCCTCAACCTTTCTGTAATCTCACTCCCCCTTCCCTCTGCCTCTGTGTCATGTCACTCCCCCTTACCACAACCTCTGTGTAATCCTATTCCCCCTTCCCTCTGCCTCTGTGTCATCTCACTCCCCCTTCCCTCTGCCTCTGTGTCATCTCAGTCCCCCTTCCCTCTGCCTCTGTGTCATCTCACTCCCCCTTCCCTCTGTCTCTGTGTCATGTCACTCCCCTTTCCCTCTGCCTCTGTGTCATCTCACTCCTCCTTCCCTCTGCCTCCGTGTCATGTCACTCCCCCTTCCCTCTGACTCTGTGTCATCTCATTCCCCCTTCCCTCTGCCTCTGTGTCATCTCATTCCCCCTTCCCTCTGCCTCTGTGTCATCTCACTCCCCCTTCCCTCTACCTCTGTGTTATGTCACTCCCCCTTGCCTCAACCTCTGTGTAATCCCACTCCCCCTTCCCTCTGCCTCTGTGTCATGTCACTCCCTCTTCCCTCTGCCTCTGTGTCATCTCACTCACTCTTCACTCTGCCTCTGTGTCATCTCACTCCCCCTTCCCCCTGCCTCATTGTCATCTCACTGCACCTTCCCACTCCCTGTGTGTCATCTCACTCCCCCTTCAATCTGCCTCTGTGTCATTTCACTCCCCCTTTCCTCTGCCTTTGTGTCATCTCACTCCCTCTTCCCTCTGACTCTGTGTCATTTCACTCCCCCTTCCCTCTGCCTCTGTGTCATCTCACTCCCTCTTCACTCTGCCTCTGTGTCATCTCACTCACTCTACACTCTGCCTCTGTGTCATCTCACTCCCCCTTCCCTCTGCCTCTGTGTCATCTCACTCCCCCTTCCCTCAACCTCTGAGTAATTCCACTCCCCCTTCCCTCTGCCTCTGTGTCTTCTCACTCCCCCTTCCCTCTGCCTCTGTGTCATCTCACTCCCTCTTCCCTCTGCCTCTGTGTCATCTCACTCCCTCTTCACTCTGCCTCTGTGTAATCTCACTCCCTCTTTCCTCTATTTCTGTGTCATCTCACTCCCCCTTACCTCTGCCTCTGTGTCATCTCACTCCCTCTTCCCTCTGCCTGTGTGTCATCTCACTCCCCGTTCCCTCTGCCTGTGTGTCATTTCACTCCCCCTTCCCTCTGCCTGTGTCATCTCACTCACCCTTCCCTCCGCCTCTGTGTCATCTCACACCCTCTTCCCTCTGCCTCTGTGTCATCTCACTCCCCCTTCCCTCTGCCTCTCTGTCATCTCACTCCCCCTTCCCTCTGCCTCTGTGTCTTCTCACTCCCCCTTCCCTCTGCCTCTGTGTCATCTCACTCCCCCTTCACTCTGCCTCTGTGTAATCTCACTCACTCTTTCTTCTATCTCTGTGTCATCTCACTCCCCCTTCCCTCTGCCTGTGTGTCATCTCACTCCTCCTTCCCTCTGCCTCTGTGTCATCTGACTCGCCGGTCTCTCTGCCTCTGTGTCATCTCACTCCCCGTTCCCTCTGCCTCTGTGTCATCTCACTCACGCTTCCCTCCGCCTCTGTGTCATCTCACTCCCCCTTCCCTCTGCCTTTGTGTCATCTCACTCCCCCTTCCCACTGCCTCTGTGTCATCTCACTCACTCTTCACTCTGCCTCTGTGTTCTCTCACTCCCTCTTCCCTCTGCCTCTGTGTCATCTGACTCGCCCTTCTCTCTGCCTCTGTGTCATCTCACTCCCCCTTCCCTCTGCCTCTGTGTCATCTCAGTCCCCCTTCCCTCTGATTCTGTGTCATCTCACTCCCCCTTCCCTCTGCCTCTGTGTCATGTCACTCCCTCTTCCCTCTGCCTCTGTGTCATCTCACTCCCGTTTCCCTCTGCCTCTGTGTCATCTCACTCCTCCTTCCCTCTGCCTCTGTGTCATGTCACTCCCCCTTCCCCCTGCCTCTGTGTCATGTCACTCCCCCTTCCCTCTGCCTCTGTGTCATCTCACTCCCCCTTCCCTCTGCCTCTGTGTCATCTCACTCACTCTTCACTCTGCCCTTGTGTCATCTCACTCCCCCTTCCCCTGCCTCATTGTCATCTCACTCCACCTTCCCACTCCCTGTGTGTCATCTCACTCACCCTTCAATCTGCCTCTGTGTCATTTCACTCCCCCTTCCCTCTGCCTCTGTGTCATCTCACTCCCTCTTCCCTCTGCCTCTGTGTCATCTCACTCCCCCTTCCCTCTGCCTCTGTGTCATCTCACTCACTCTGCACTCTGCCTCTGTGTCATCTCACTCCCCCTTCCCTCTGCCTCTGTGTCATCTCACTCGCCCTTCGCACTCCCTCTGTGTCATCTCACGTCCCCCTTCAATCTGCCTCTGTGGCATCTCACTCCCCCCTTCCCTCTGCCTCTGTGTCATCTCATTCCCCCTTCCCTCTGCCTTTGTGTCATCTCACTCCCCCTTCCCTCTGCCTCTGTGTCATCTCACTCCCCCTTCCGTCATCCTCTTTGTAATCCCACTCCCCCTTCCCTCTTCCTCTGTGTCATCTCACTCCTCCTTCCCTCTGCCTCTGTGTCATCTCAATCCCCCTTCCGTCTGTCTCTGCGTCATGTCACTCCCACTTCCCTCAACCTCTGTGTAATCTCACTCCCTCTTCCCTCAACCTCTGTGTCGTGTCACTCCCACTTCCCTCCGCCTGTGTGTCATCTCACTCCCCGTTCCCTCAAGCTCTGTGTCATCTCACTCCCCCTTCCCTCTGCCTCTGTGTCATCTCACTCCCCCTTCCCTCTGCCTCTGTGTCATCTCACTCCCCCTTACCTCAACCTCTGTGTCATCCCACTCCCCCTTCCCTCTGCCTATGTGTCATCTCACTCCCCCTTCCCTCAACCTTTCTGTAATCTCACTCCCCCTTCCCTCTGCCTCTGTGTCATGTCACTCCCCCTTACCACAACCTCTGTGTAATCCTATTCCCCCTTCCCTCTGCCTCTGTGTCATCTCACTCCCCCTTCCCTCTGCCTCTGTGTCATCTCAGTCCCCCTTCCCTCTGCCTCTGTGTCATCTCACTCCCCCTTCCCTCTGTCTCTGTGTCATGTCACTCCCCTTTCCCTCTGCCTCTGTGTCATCTCACTCCTCCTTCCCTCTGCCTCCGTGTCATGTCACTCCCCCTTCCCTCTGACTCTGTGTCATCTCATTCCCCCTTCCCTCTGCCTCTGTGTCATCTCATTCCCCCTTCCCTCTGCCTCTGTGTCATCTCACTCCCCCTTCCCTCTACCTCTGTGTTATGTCACTCCCCCTTGCCTCAACCTCTGTGTAATCCCACTCCCCCTTCCCTCTGCCTCTGTGTCATGTCACTCCCTCTTCCCTCTGCCTCTGTGTCATCTCACTCACTCTTCACTCTGCCTCTGTGTCATCTCACTCCCCCTTCCCCCTGCCTCATTGTCATCTCACTGCACCTTCCCACTCCCTGTGTGTCATCTCACTCCCCCTTCAATCTGCCTCTGTGTCATTTCACTCCCCCTTTCCTCTGCCTTTGTGTCATCTCACTCCCTCTTCCCTCTGACTCTGTGTCATTTCACTCCCCCTTCCCTCTGCCTCTGTGTCATCTCACTCCCTCTTCACTCTGCCTCTGTGTCATCTCACTCACTCTACACTCTGCCTCTGTGTCATCTCACTCCCCCTTCCCTCTGCCTCTGTGTCATCTCACTCCCCCTTCCCTCAACCTCTGAGTAATTCCACTCCCCCTTCCCTCTGCCTCTGTGTCTTCTCACTCCCCCTTCCCTCTGCCTCTGTGTCATCTCACTCCCTCTTCCCTCTGCCTCTGTGTCATCTCACTCCCTCTTCACTCTGCCTCTGTGTAATCTCACTCCCTCTTTCCTCTATTTCTGTGTCATCTCACTCCCCCTTACCTCTGCCTCTGTGTCATCTCACTCCCTCTTCCCTCTGCCTGTGTGTCATCTCACTCCCCGTTCCCTCTGCCTGTGTGTCATTTCACTCCCCCTTCCCTCTGCCTGTGTCATCTCACTCACCCTTCCCTCCGCCTCTGTGTCATCTCACACCCTCTTCCCTCTGCCTCTGTGTCATCTCACTCCCCCTTCCCTCTGCCTCTCTGTCATCTCACTCCCCCTTCCCTCTGCCTCTGTGTCTTCTCACTCCCCCTTCCCTCTGCCTCTGTGTCATCTCACTCCCCCTTCACTCTGCCTCTGTGTAATCTCACTCACTCTTTCTTCTATCTCTGTGTCATCTCACTCCCCCTTCCCTCTGCCTGTGTGTCATCTCACTCCTCCTTCCCTCTGCCTCTGTGTCATCTGACTCGCCGGTCTCTCTGCCTCTGTGTCATCTCACTCCCCGTTCCCTCTGCCTCTGTGTCATCTCACTCACGCTTCCCTCCGCCTCTGTGTCATCTCACTCCCCCTTCCCTCTGCCTTTGTGTCATCTCACTCCCCCTTCCCTCTGCCTCTGTGTCATCTCACTCACTCTTCACTCTGCCTCTGTGTTCTCTCACTCCCTCTTCCCTCTGCCTCTGTGTCATCTGACTCGCCCTTCTCTCTGCCTCTGTGTCATCTCACTCCCCCTTCCCTCTGCCTCTGTGTCATCTCAGTCCCCCTTCCCTCTGATTCTGTGTCATCTCACTCCCCCTTCCCTCTGCCTCTGTGTCATGTCACTCCCTCTTCCCTCTGCCTCTGTGTCATCTCACTCCCGTTTCCCTCTGCCTCTGTGTCATCTCACTCCTCCTTCCCTCTGCCTCTGTGTCATGTCACTCCCCCTTCCCCCTGCCTCTGTGTCATGTCACTCCCCCTTCCCTCTGCCTCTGTGTCATCTCACTCCCCCTTCCCTCTGCCTCTGTGTCATCTCACTCACTCTTCACTCTGCCCTTGTGTCATCTCACTCCCCCTTCCCCTGCCTCATTGTCATCTCACTCCACCTTCCCACTCCCTGTGTGTCATCTCACTCACCCTTCAATCTGCCTCTGTGTCATTTCACTCCCCCTTCCCTCTGCCTCTGTGTCATCTCACTCCCTCTTCCCTCTGCCTCTGTGTCATCTCACTCCCCCTTCCCTCTGCCTCTGTGTCATCTCACTCACTCTGCACTCTGCCTCTGTGTCATCTCACTCCCCCTTCCCTCTGCCTCTGTGTCATCTCACTCGCCCTTCGCACTCCCTCTGTTGCATCTCACGTCCCCCTTCAATCTGCCTCTGTGGCATCTCACTCCCCCCTTCCCTCTACCTCTGTGTCATCTCACTCCCCGTTCCCTCTGCCTCTGTGTCATCTCACTCCCCCTTCCCTCTGCCTCTCCGTCATCTCACTCCCCCTTCCCTCTGCCTCTGTGTCATCTCACTCCCTCTTCCCTCTGCCTCATTGTCATCTCACTCCCCTTTCCCTCTGCCTCTGTGTCATCTCACTCCCCCTTCCCTCTGCCTCTGTGT
>NW_027277154.1:0-31172 GCF_030028105.1 Mobula birostris
ACTTGGGTGTCCTGGTGGCGGTGCCCTGTGAGAGGGCCGACCAGACTCGCGCCATCAATGGATTACAGTACCTCGCCTCCATCTATGGGGTCCCATGGGAGGTACAATCCGATCAGGGCTCACACTTCACTGGGACCAAAGCCCAGACCTGGGCGGCTGAGGCAGGGATCTCGTGGCTGTTCCACATACCCCACCACCCCCAGGCATCGGGCTTAATTGAAAGAATGAACGGCCTGCTCAAGGAAAAAATTTGCACTCTGACACCCTCTCACATGCTGCGGGGGTGGCTATGTGTCCTTCAGCAGGCCATTGACTAATTAAACACACAGCCCACTGGCCAAGTGGGGTCCCCAGTGTCCTGCCATCTGGCACACTCCCCATCTCCTGACTGGGAAACCACTGAACCTCCCGAGACCAAGGGCTCGGGTAGAGTATGGATAAGACAACCACAGGGTCCCCTCAAGAAGGGAGAAATTGTCGCGCACGGTCCAGGGGACACCCGCTGGGTCGCCATTCCGGGTAACTCCGATTTGTACAGTGTACATACCCGGCAGATACCAGACGGGAATGAGTTTCCTCCTACCCCCCTCCCTCTACAAGACAATGGTGCAAGTTCAGTCATCCCTCCTGGTCGCTGCGATGATCGGCTTCGTGACAGCTGCCAACACCTTCCTCAGGGTCGCTTACGAGATCGCCAGCAACACCAACAGATCGGACTGCTGGATCTGCATGCGAACCCCAGCACACGCCGAGGATACGCTGCCACTCAGGCCCATCCCGCTGGATGACATCGAGATGAACTGTTCACACAGACTGTTTACTCCTGCTGGTTTTGGTATATCTGTTTGGGGGGGGCCCTGCTGGCAGTCCCCCACCACTCTCCTCCCCACGTCTCTTCCCTTCACCCCCGATGGGGTGGGTGCTTCAGGAACTGGTATTTCTCTCCCTACAATTTGACCTCCACTCGAGTCCCCACCCTCAGAGTTATCTCACAGCCACTGAGTAGACCCAAGGAATGCTGGTGCAGGCTCCGCATTGCGCACACTTCCAAACTTTCAGTCGGCCACAGCAACTGCGAGTGTAACTAGGACCTGGGTGCCCCA
Source organism: Mobula birostris (assembly GCF_030028105.1). Lineage (NCBI taxonomy): Eukaryota > Metazoa > Chordata > Chondrichthyes > Myliobatiformes > Myliobatidae > Mobula > Mobula birostris. The sequence continues at coordinate 1,104 of NW_027277154.1, forward strand.
GTGACCATTGCCGACGGTGCCGCTAGGCTGGGAGCTCTCTGGACTCTGAATGGGACCCACTGGACCTGTGGCTCCCCACGAGCTGGTACGGCTGTTGCTTTCGAGCATATGTGGTGCCCTTCATTCCACCCCTGAACAGCCTTGGGGGGCACCCGGCATACAGCGGCCACCGGGATAAGAGGGCCATTACAGAGGCGGAGAGGTTCTGGATGATAGCCTTTCCTAGTTATGGCACGGCCCGATTGTCCCAGGAGGTGATCCAGATGACCAGTGTGCTCAAGACTGGCCAATGAGATGGCAGTGGCACTGCAACACACTGAGGATGCTCTCACCCGAACGGCGGCAGAACTGACAGCTGTCAGGATGGTCGCCCTGCAGAACTGAATGGCCCTGGACTACCTACTCACTGCTGATGGTGGAACGTGTGCAGTGATTGGTAAGGAACGCTGTACCTTTAGCCCTGATGAGTCTAGCAACATCACCCACTTGGCTGCTCACATTCGGGACTCGGTGGCTAAAATTCAAAAATTGAGGGACCAGCTCCTCCAGCACAACACCTCATGGGGCAATTGGTGGCCATTTGGGTCCCTGGGGGGGGTGGTGGGCAACTGTCATCGCACTCATTCTTGTCATCATCACTATTTTTATACTATGTTGTGCATGCCAAATTATTAAGGGTGCATCTGCCTTTATTTAGCTGCTTAGAAATGGTTACTTCTAGTATATGTCGATATTGTTTTCACTCTCCCTTATGTGTCCTGGCTGCGTGGTACGTCTTCCGAGGGGTGGAGTGTCTCCAGAAAGCCGTGCCTGTCACGGCTCAGCACTGCCCTCTACCTGGTCGAAGACACACCACATGCCAGTCAACATTTCACCCCTCCCAACTAATCAATGCACACTTAATCATTGGCCACCTTAATTGGATTAACCCATCTAGCACCAAGCCGTTGCCCCCCCCCCCCCCCCCCGGTGAATCACCTCAGCCCCTGGCCTATAAAAGTGCTACATGTGCTTGGCTTGCTCTCTTTTTTTGCCATCCTTGAGGGACCACCCTGTTTCACTCCAGGCTGAAGATTGCAGAACAACACTGGAGACATGTGATGAGCTGTGCATTGAATAGGGTTTTGGGAGTGTTTATTGTTGTCCCTGTAGCAGAGAGGTATGCCTGCCCATAGTCAAGGGGTGGCAGGTATTGTAGTTACTTTTCCCTTGCTTGTATATGTACCTGTACTCTGTCCCCACACTGTTTTCCCTTGTATTGTATTGCTGACCCGACTTTTTCCATGCTCGTCTATTCTAAGCGCGTTTGTGCGAATATTGTAGCTGCTTGTGTTGTCCCCAAGCTCTTCTCCCCGTGTAAATAAACTCCTTATTGTTAAAACTGTGTGTCCAGATTCCTTGCCTTTGAGACCCAAAGAATCTGTCTCACTTCCATCACGTCTCTCCCCTCCCACTGTCCACATCCACTGCTAGTCTTGACCGTTTCTCTGTCCACCTCCACAGCCAGTCTCTCCCCTCCCACTGTCCACATTTACTTCCGATCTTGACCCTCTTGCTGTCCACCTCCACAGCCAGTCTCTCCTCACCCTCTGTCCACCTCCACAGCCAGTCTCTCCCTTTCCACTGTACACTCTCCCTCCCCTCCCACAGTCCACATCCACTGCCAGTCTTTCCACTGTCGCTGTCTATATCCACTGTCAGTCTCTCCCCCCCACTGTCTACATCCACTGCTAGTCTTGACCGTTCCTCTGTCCACATCCACTGCCATTCTCTCCGCTCCCACTCTCTATATTGACTGCCAGTCTCTCCCCTCTCTCTGTGCACATCCTCTGCCAGTCTCTCTCCATTCACTGTCCACCATCACTGTTTGTCTGTGCCCTTCATGTTGTATATCAATTATTTGAATAAACAAATTAAAGGCTTTGTGGTCATGTTTGTGAATGATAGGAAGTTAGTTATAGGGACAGGCAGTGTTGAGGAAGCAGGGAGTCTGCAAAAGGACTTGGGCAGATTGGAAAATGGGGAAAGAGGTGGCAGATGGCATCCAGTGTAGCAAAGTGTATGGTCATGCACTTTGGCATATGGAATAAAGGTGTGGATTATTTTTGAAATGGGGAGAAAATTCAAAAGTCAGAGATGATTTGGGAGTCCTACTGCAGGATTCCCTAAGTGTTAACTTGCAGGTTGAGTCAGTGGTGAGGAAGGCAAATGTGATGTTAGCATTCATTTTGAGAGGACTAGAATATAAATGCAAGGGCGTAATGTTGAGTCTTTATAAGGCACTGGTTGGACCATACTTAGAGTATTGTAAGCAGTTTTCAAGATTCAAGTACATTTATTATCAAAGAATTTATAAATTTATACACCCTTGAGATTTGCTTGCTCACCCTTTTGGGCCCTTTATCTAAGAAAAGATATGCTGGCACTGGAGAGGTTCCAAAGGAGGTTCAGGAGGATTATCCCAGTAATGAAAGGGTTAACAAATAAGGAGTGTTTGATGGTTCTGGGCCTGAACTCACTGGAATTTAGAAGAATGATGGAGGATCACATTGAAACCTACCAAATAATGACAGGCCTGGATAAAGTGGATGTGGAGAGGATGTTCCCTGTGGTGGGTGAGTCTTGGACCAGAGGGCACAGCCTCAGAATTGAGGGATGTCTATTTAGAATGGAGATGAGGAAAATTTATTTTAGCCAGAAGGTGGTGAATCTGTGGAATTCATTGCAACAGACGGCTATCTGAGCTAAATCATTGGGTATATTTAAGGTGGAGATTGATAGATTCTTCATCGATCAGGGAGTCAAAGGTTACGGGGAGAAGGCAGGAAAATGGGGTTGAGAGGGATGATGGATCAGCCATGAAGGAGTGGGGCAGCAGAAATGATGGGCCAATTGGCCTAATTCTGCTCCTATGTCTTTTGACCATAAGACATAGGAGCAGAATTAGGCCATTTGGCCCATTGATTCTGCTCCGTCATTCCATCATGGCTGATTCCTTTTTCCCTCCTTAGCCCCACTCCTCAGCCTTCTCCCCGTAACCCTTGATGCCGTGTCCAATCAAGAACCTATCAAGCTCCGCCTTAAATACACCCAACGATCTGGCCTCCACAGCTGCTGGTGGTAATAAATTCCACAAATCCACCACCTCTATCCTGGGGCTGTGCCCTCTTGTCCTAGACTCCCCAACAATGGGAAACATCATTTCCACATCTACTCTGTCTAGGCCTTTCAACATTCGAAATGTTTCAATGCGATCCCCCTAATCCTTCTAAATTCTAGCGAGTACAGACCCAAAGCCATCAAACGTTCCTCATATGATAACCCTTTCATTCCCAGAATCATCCTTGTGAACCTCCTCTGAACCCTCTCCAATGCCAGCACATCCTTTCTTAGATGAAGAGCCCAAAACTGTTCACAATACTCAAGGTGAGGCCTCACCAGTGCCTTATAAAGCCTCAGCATCACAACCCTGCTCTTGTATTCTAGACCTCTTGAAATGAATGCTAACATTGCATTTGCCATCCTTACCACCAACTCTACCCGCAAGTTAACCTTTAGGGTGTTCTGACAAGGACTCCCAAGTCCCTTTGCATCTCAGATTTTTAGATTTTCTTCCCATTTAGAAAATAGTCTGCACATTTATTTTTACTACCGAAGTGCATGACCATGCATTTTCCAACATCGTATTTCATTTGCCACTCTCTTGCCCATTCTCCCAATCTAAGTCCTTCTGCAGCCTACCAGTTTCCTCAACACTACCTGCCCCTCCACCAATCTTTGTATCATTTGCAAACTTGGCAACAAAGCCACCTATTCCATCATCTAAATCACTGATAAACAGCATAAAAAGAAGCAGTCCCAACACCAACCCCTGCAGAACATCACTAGTCACTGGCAGCTAACCACTAAAGAATCCTTTTATTCCCACTCGCTGCCTTCTACCAATCAGCCAATGCTCTAACTATGCCAGTAACTTGGTAAGCAGCCTCATGTGTGACACATTGTCAAAGGCCTTCTGAAAGTCCAAATATCAGGTGTCCCCCGCTTTTCGAACGTTCACTTTATGAAACCTCACTGTTAGGAAAGACCTACATTAGTTCCCTGTTTTCGCTCACTTAGATGAGGGAATTAAATGCAGCATCTCCAAGTTTGCCGATGACACGAAGCTGGGCGGCAGTGTTAGCTGTGAGGAGGATGCAGGGTGACTTGGATAGGTTAGGTGAGTGGGCAAATTCATGGCAGGTGCAATTTAATATGGATAAATGTGAGGTTATCCACTTTGGTGGCAAAAACAGGAAAACAGGTTATTATCTGAATGGTGGCCGATTAGGAAAAGGGGAGGTGCAACGAGACCTGGGTGTCATTATACACCAGTCATTGAAAGTGGGCATGCAGGTACAGCAGGCGGTGAAAAAGGCGAATGGTATGCTGGCATTTATAGTGAGAGGATTCGAGTACAGGAGCAGGGAGGTACTACTGCAGTTGTACAAGGCCTTGGTGAGACCACACCTGGAGTATTGTGTGCAGTTTTGGTCCCCTAGAAAGACATTCTTGCCAGAGGGAGTACAAAGAAGGTTCACCAGATTGATTCCTGGGATGGCAGGACTTTCATATGAGGAAAGACTGGATCGACTAGGCTTATACTCGTTGGAATTTAGAAGATTGAGGGGGGATCTTAGTGAAACGTATAAAATCCTAAAGGGATTGGACAGACTAGATGCGGGAAGATTGTTCCCGATGTTGGGGGAGTCCAGAACAAGTGGTCACAGTTTGAGGATAAAGGGGAAGCCTTTTAGGACCAAGATTAGGAAAAACTCCTTCACACAGAGAGTGGTGAATCTGTGGAATTCTCTGCCACAGGAAGCAGTTGAGGCCAGTTCATTGGTTATATTTAAGAGGGAGTTAGAGGGAGTTAGCCTTGTGGCTAAAGGGATCAGGGGGTATGGAGGGAAGGCTAGTACAGGGTTCTGAGTTGGATGATCAGCCATGATCATACTGAATGGCGGTGCAGGCTCGAAGGGCCGAATGGCCTACTCCTGCACCTATTTTCTACGTTTCTATGTTTTCACTGTTACGAAAAGAGCAGCATGCGAAAAAAATCAGCATGCGCCCCGAGCAGCCGTTCTCCCCCGGATTTGGAACGACATTCTCACTGGCATTGCTTAAACACGTGCCGGTGAGCAGCCGTTTGCAAGATGGGTTCTATGGTATCAGAAAAGCCTGAAAGAGCTCGTAAGGGTGTTACACTTAGCGTAAAACTAGACATAATTAAGCGTTTTGATCGTGGTGAACGAAGTAAGGACAAAGTGAGTTTGGCTTGTGGAAGTTGACAAAGATGATGTTGAAGAGGTTTTGGCATCCCATGACCAAGAACTGATAGATGAAGAGCTGATGCAATTGGAAGAGGAAAGGATAACAATCGAAACCAAATGAGTAATGATAAAGTACGACTTTAATTTTGAAAGGGTACGTAGGTTTAGGGGATATTTGCAGGATGGTTTGAGTCCTTACAAAGAACTGTATGATAGAAAAATGTGCGAGGCTCAGCAGTCAAGCAAGCCTTCCACATCAGCCACAGCAGACGACTAACCTTGACCTTCGACATCGAGGTGGGCAGTCATAGGAGAAGATGAGCTGCCTGCCCTGATCGACGATGAGATGACACCCCAATGTCCCACCACCCCAACACACAGGCCGCGGACAGATACCGATTCATGGAGAATGCAGTGGTAGCCGGAAGACACACAGCACATCTTTAAGAAAAAAGCCGAAATAAACATGCTAATTAATTACGTGCAGGGCGGCACTTAATTAATTAGCTTGTTTATTTTAGCTTTTTTCTTAAAAATGTGCTATGCGCATCCCGGCTACCGCTGGACCCCTGCATGCTTCGTGGCAATGTATCGGGTCGCTGCCCGGAGGGTGGGGGCTACTGCACCACCCCAACCTCTGACTCAGCCTAACACACCATCATCAGTGTGCTCGGCGCTGTCCCAATTCCTGTAAGTGATACTAAACTGTACATACATTATTTCTACTTTATATAGGCTGTGTATTTTTACATGTTATTTGGTATGATTTGGCAGCTTCATAGCTTAAAGGTTACTGGAGAGCGCTTGCACCATGTTTTTGCCGACAGTGCTAGCGTGAGATTTTCGCAACCGAGAACAGTTCAGGCAATAATTGTGGAAAAGTATTTCTACTTTATATAGGCTGTGTATTTATCATATCATTCCTGCTTTTACTATATGTTAGTGTTATTTTAGGTTTTATGTGTTATTTGGCATGATTTGGTAGGTTATTTTTGGGTCTGTGAATGCTCACAAAATTTTCCTATATAAATAAATGGTAATTGCTTCTTCGCTCTACGACATTCCGGCTTACGAACCGTTTCATAGGAACGCTCTACCTTCGGATGGCGGGGGAAACCTCTATACAACATCCCCTGCATCCCCTTTATCTATCCTACATGTAATCTCGTTAAAGAATTCCAACAGGTTTGTCAGGCAAGATTTTCCCTTTAAGGGAACCATACTGACTTTGTCCCATCTTGTCCTTTTTGTCTTAAACATCTTTGATGGTGGGGAGGCTGGTGCTGATGGTGCACCGGACAGTTTTGACCACCTATTGTTGAGCCCTCCTGTCTGTCACGGTGCAGTTTTATGGGTGGAAGAAAATGCATCTTGTCCAGGACAACTCTTGTTTTAAGCCAATGTTGTTAAAACAGTGACTATTTATACCATTGCCTTTACTGTCCTGCCCTATATAAACTGGCTGCGGCATTTCCTAACAACATACAGAAAATGCTGGAAGAACTCAGCAGGTTCCTGTGCAGAACTCAGCATCTATGGAAATGAATAAACAGTCGATGTTTCAGGCTGAGACCCTTCATCAGGACTGGGAAGGAAGGGGGAAGAAGTCAGAATAAGAAGGTGGGAGGAGGGAAAGGAGAACAAGCTAGAAGGTGATAGGTGAAGTAAGAAGCTGGGTAGTGATAGGTGGAAAAGGTAAAGGGCTGGAGAAGAAGGAATCTGATAGGACAGGAAAGTGGACCCATCAGAGAAAGGGAAGGAGGAAGGGCACCTGGGGGGAGGTGATAGGCAGGTGAGGAGAAGAGGTAAAGAGTCCAGAGAGGGGAATTGAAGAAGAAAGAAGGGGGTAAAATTACTGGAAGGGGGAAGAAATTAAACTAAGGAACAATGCCAAGCAAGGTTGGAGGCAACATTGAATGCACATCATCTCTGGCAGGTTCTGCAGACCATTACTTCCTACAAAGCAAAAGCCAATATCATGAGTGCCAGACGAGCTCAACACCTTTTATGCTCACTTTGAAAGGGAGAATATAACCACAGCTGTGAGGATCCCTGCCACACCCAGTGACCCTGTGATCTCTGTCTCAGAGGCCGATGTCAGGCTGTCTTTCAGAAGGGCAAACCATTGTAAGGCGGCAGACTCTGATGGGGTACTTGGTCAGGCTCTGAAAACCTGTGCCAACCAACTGGTGAGGATGTTCAAAGATATTTTCAATCTCTCATTGCTACAGTTGGAAGCTCCCACCTGCTTCAAAAGGGCAATAATTATACCTATCCCCAAGAAGAGCAGCATAAGCTGCTTCAATGTCTACCATCCAGTAGCACTCACATCTATGGTGATGAAGTGCTTTGAGAGGTTGGTCATGGCTAAAATTAACTCCTGTCTCAGCAAGGACCTGGACCCACTGTAATCTGCCTATTGGCACAATAGGTCTACAGCAGATGTGACCTCAATGGCTCTTCATGTGGCCTTGGAGCACCTGGACAATACAACTACCTATGTCAGGATGCTGTTTATTGACTACAGTTCACTGTTTAACACCATCATTCCTACAATCCTGATCAAAAACATTACAGAACCTGGGCCTCTGGATCCTTGACTTCCTAACTGGAAGACCACAATCTGGGCGGACTGATAATAACATCTCCTTGCTGACGATCAACACTGGCATACCTCAGGGGTGTGTGCTTAGCCCGCTGCTCTACACCTGTGTGGCTAGGCATAACTCATGCCATTTATAAAGTTGATGCTGATACAACCATTGTTGGCAGAATCTCAGAAGGTGATGAGAGACGTAAAGGAGCGGGATATACCAGCTAGTGGAGTGGTGTCGCAGCAACAACCTTGTACTCAACTTCAGTAAGACCAAAGAGCTGATTGTGGACTTCTGAAAGGGTAAGATGAGGGAACCAATCCTCATAGAAAGATCAGAAGTGGAGAGAGTGAGAAATTTCAAGTTCCTGGGTGTTAATATCTCTGAGGACCTAAACTGAACTCAGCATATCGATGCAGCTATGAAGAAGGCAAGACAGTGGCTTTATTTCATGAGGAGATCAGGAGATTTGGTATTTCACCTAAAATACTTGCAAATTTCTACAGGTGTACCTTGGAGAGCATTCTAACTGGCTGCATCACCGTCTGGTATGGGGGGAGGGAGGGATGTGGCTACTGCACAGGATTGAAGTAAGCTGCAGAAAGTTGTAAGATTAGCCAGCTCCATCTTGGATACAAGCCTCTGTAGTATCCAAGACAGCTGCAAGGAGTGGTGTCTCAGAAAGACGGTGACCATCGTTAAGGACCCCCATCACCCAGGACGTGCCCTCTTCTCATTGCTACCATCAGGGAGGAGGTACAGGAGCCTGAAGACACACACTCAATGATTCAGGAACAGCTTCTTCCCCTCTGCCATCAGGGAGGAGGTACAGGAGCCTGAAGACACACACTCAGCGATTCAGGAACAGCTTCTTCCCCTCTGCCATCAGGGGGGAGGTACAGGAGCCTGAAGACACACACTCAACGATTCAGGAACAGCTTCTTCCCCTCTGCCATCAGCGGGGAGGTACAGGAGCCTGAAGACACACACTCAACGATTCAGGAACAGCTTCTTCCCCTCTGTCATCAGAGAGGAGGTACAGGAGCCTGAAGACACACACTCAGCGATTCAGGAACAGCTTCTTCCCCTCTGTCATCAGAGAGGAGGTACAGGAGCCTGAAGACACACACTCAGCGATTCAGGAACAGCTTCTTCCCCTCTGCCATCAGGGGGGAGGTACAGGAGCCTGAAGACACACACTCAACGATTCAGGAACAGCTTCTTCCCCTCTGCCATCGGGGGGAGGTACAGGAGCCTGAAGACACACACTCAGCGATTCAGGAACAGCTTCTTCCCCTCTGCCATCAGGGAGGAGGTACAGGAGCCTGAAGACACACACTCAGCGATTCAAGAACAGCTTCTTCCCCTCTGCCATCAGGGAGGAGGTACAGGAGCCTGAAGACACACACTCAGCGATTCAGGAACAGCTTCTTCCCCTCTGCCATCAGGGGGGAGGTACAGGAGCCTGAAGACACACACTCAGCGATTCAGGAACAGCTTCTTCCCCTCTGCCATCAGGGGGGAGGTACAGGAGCCTGAAGACACACACTCAGCGATTCAGGAACAGCTTCTTCCCCTCTGTCATCAGAGAGGAGGTACAGGAGCCTGAAGACACACACTCAGCGATTCAGGAACAGCTTCTTCCCCTCTGCCATCAGGGGGGAGGTACAGGAGCCTGAAGACACACACTCAACGATTCAGGAACAGCTTCTTCCCCTCTGCCATCGGGGGGAGGTACAGGAGCCTGAAGACACACACTCAGCGATTCAGAAACAGCTTCTTCCCCTCTGCCATCAGGGAGGAGGTACAGGAGCCTGAAGACACACACTCAGCGATTCAGGAACAGCTTCTTCCCCTCTGCCATCAGGGAGGAGGTACAGGAGCCTGAAGACACACACTCAGCGATTCAGGAACAGCTTCTTCCCCTCTGCCATCAGGGGGGAGGTACAGGAGCCTGAAGACACACACTCAGCGATTCAGGAACAGCTTCTTCCCCTCTGCCATCGGGGGGAGGTACAGGAGCCTGAAGACACACACTCAGCGATTCAGGAAAAGCTTCTTCCCCTCTGCCATCGGGGAGGAGGTACAGGAGCCTGAAGACACACACTCAACGATTCAGGAACAGCTTCTTCCCCTCTGTCATCAGAGAGGAGGTACAGGAGCCTGAAGACACACACTCAACGATTCAGGAACAGCTTCTTCCCCTCTGCCATCAGGGGGGAGGTACAGGAGCCTGAAGACACACACTCAACGATTCAGGAACAGCTTCTTCCCCTCTGCCATCGGGGGGAAGTACAGGAGCCTGAAGCACACACTCAACGATTCAGGAACAGCTTCTTCCCCTCTGCCATCAGGGAGGAGGTACAGGAGCCTGAAGACACACACTCAACAATTCAGGAACAGCTTCTTCCCCTCTGTCATCAGAGAGGAGGTACAGGAACCTGAAGACACACACTCAGCGATTCAGGAACAGCTTCTTCCCCTCTGTCATCAGAGAGGAGGTACAGGAGCCTGAAGACACACACTCAGCGATTCAGGAACAGCTTCTTCCCCTCTGCCATCAGGGGGGAGGTACAGGAGCCTGAAGACACACACTCAACGATTCAGGAACAGCTTCTTCCCCTCTGCCATCGGGGGGAGCTACAGGAGCCTGAAGACACACACTCAGCGATTCAGGAACAGCTTCTTCCCCTCTGCCATCGGGGGGAGGTACAGGAGCCTGAAGACACACACTCAGCGATTCAGGAACAGCTTCTTCCCCTCTGCCATCGGGGAGGAGGTACAGGAGCCTGAAGCACACACTCAACGATTCAGGAACAGCTTCTCCCCCTCTGCCATCAGGGAGGAGGTACAGGAGCCTGAAGCACACACTCAGCGATTCAGGAACAGCTTCTCCCCCTCTGCCATCAGGGAGGAGGTACAGGAGCCTGAAGCACACACTCAGCGATTCAGGAACAGCTTCTTCCCCTCTGCCATCAGGGAGGAGGTACAGGAGCCTGAAGACACACACTCAACGATTCAGGAACAGCTTCTTCCCCTCTGTCATCAGAGAGGAGGTACAGGAACCTGAAGACACACACTCAGCGATTCAGGAACAGCTTCTTCCCCTCTGTCATCAGTGAGGAGGTACAGGAGCCTGAAGACACACACTCAGCGATTCAGGAACAGCTTCTTCCCCTCTGCCATCAGGGGGGAGGTACAGGAGCCTGAAGACACACACTCAACGATTCAGGAACAGCTTCTTCCCCTCTGCCATCAGAGAGGAGGTACAGGAGCCTGAAGACACACACTCAGCGATTCAATAACAGCTTCTTCCCCTCTGCCATCAGGGGGGAGGTACAGGAGCCTGAAGATACACACTCAGCGATTCAGGAACAGCTTCTTCCCCTCTGCCATCAGGGAGGAGGTACAGGAGCCTGAAGACACACACTCAGCGATTCAGGAACAGCTTCTTCCCCTCTGCCATCAGGGGGGAGGTACAGGAGCCTGAAGACACACACTCAACGATTCAGGAACAGCTTCTTCCACTCTGCCATCGGGGGGAGGTACAGGAGCCTGAAGACACACACTCAGCGATTCAGGAACAGCTTCTTCCCCTCTGCCATCGGGGGGAGGTACAGGAGCCTGAAGACACACACTCAGCGATTCAGGAAAAGCTTCTTCCCCTCTGTCATCAGAGAGGAGGTACAGGAGCCTGAAGACACACACTCAGCGATTCAGGAACAGCTTCTTCCCCTCTGCCATCAGGGGGGAGCTACAGGAGCCTGAAGACACACACTCAACGATTCAGGAACAGCTTCTTCCCCTCTGCCATCGGGGGGAGGTACAGGAGCCTGAAGACACACACTCAGCGATTCAGAAACAGCTTCTTCCCCTCTGCCATCAGGGAGAAGGTACAGGAGCCTGAAGACACACACTCAGCGATTCAGGAACAGCTTCTTCCCCTCTGCCATCAGGGAGGAGGTACAGGAGCCTGAAGACACACACTCAGCGATTCAGGAACAGCTTCTTCCCCTCTGCCATCAGGGGGGAGGTACAGGAGCCTGAAGACACACACTCAGCGATTCAGGAACAGCCTCTTCCCCTCTGCCATCGGGGGGAGGTACAGGAGCCTGAAGACACACACTCAGCGATTCAGGAAAAGCTTCTTCCCCTCTGTCATCAGAGAGGAGGTACAGGAGCCTGAAGACACACACTCAGCGATTCAGGAACAGCTTCTTCCCCTCTGCCATCAGGGGGGAGGTACAGGAGCCTGAAGACACACACTCAACGATTCAGGAACAGCTTCTTCCCCTCTGCCATCGGGGGGAGGTACAGGAGCCTGAAGACACACACTCAGCGATTCAGAAACAGCTTCTTCCCCTCTGCCATCAGGGAGGAGGTACAGGAGCCTGAAGACACACACTCAGCGATTCAGGAACAGCTTCTTCCCCTCTGCCATCAGGGAGGAGGTACAGGAGCCTGAAGACACACACTCAGCGATTCAGGAACAGCTTCTTCCCCTCTGCCATCAGGGGGGAGGTACAGGAGCCTGAAGACACACACTCAACGATTCAGGAACAGCTTCTTCCCCTCTGCCATCAGGGGGGAGGTACAGGAGCCTGAAGACACACACTCAACGATTCAGGAACAGCTTCTTCCCCTCTGCCATCGGGGGGAAGTACAGGAGCCTGAAGCACACACTCAACGATTCAGGAACAGCTTCTCCCCCTCTGCCATCAGGGAGGAGGTACAGGAGCCTGAAGCACACACTCAGCGATTCAGGAACAGCTTCTTCCCCTCTGCCATCAGGGAGGAGGTACAGGAGCCTGAAGACACACACTCAACGATTCAGGAACAGCTTCTTCCCCTCTGTCATCAGAGAGGAGGTACAGGAACCTGAAGACACACACTCAGCGATTCAGGAACAGCTTCTTCCCCTCTGTCATCAGAGAGGAGGTACAGGAGCCTGAAGACACACACTCAGCGATTCAGGAACAGCTTCTTCCCCTCTGCCATCAGGGGGGAGGTACAGGAGCCTGAAGACACACACTCAACGATTCAGGAACAGCTTCTTCCCCTCTGCCATCGGGGGGAGGTACAGGAGCCTGAAGACACACACTCAGCGATTCAGGAACAGCTTCTTCCCCTCTGCCATCGGGGAGGAGGTACAGGAGCCTGAAGACACACACTCAGCGATTCAGGAACAGCTTCTTCCCCTCTGCCATCGGGGGGAGGTACAGGAGCCTGAAGACACACACTCAGCGATTCAGGAACAGCTTCTTCCCCTCTGCCATCGGGGAGGAGGTACAGGAGCCTGGAGCACACACTCAACGATTCAGGAACAGCTTCTCCCCCTCTGCCATCAGGGAGGAGGTACAGGAGCCTGAAGCACACACTCAGCGATTCAGGAACAGCTTCTTCCCCTCTGCCATCAGGGAGGAGGTACAGGAGCCTGAAGACACACACTCAACGATTCAGGAACAGCTTCTTCCCCTCTGTCATCAGAGAGGAGGTACAGGAACCTGAAGACACACACTCAGCGATTCAGGAACAGCTTCTTCCCCTCTGTCATCAGAGAGGAGGTACAGGAGCCTGAAGACACACACTCAGCGATTCAGGAACAGCTTCTTCCCCTCTGCCATCAGGGGGGAGGTACAGGAGCCTGAAGACACACACTCAACGATTCAGGAACAGCTTCTTCCCCTCTGTCATCAGAGAGGAGGTACAGGAGCCTGAAGACACACACTCAGCGATTCAATAACAGCTTCTTCCCCTCTGCCATCAGGGGGGAGGTACAGGAGCCTGAAGACACACACTCAGCGATTCAGGAACAGCTTCTTCCCCTCTGCCATCAGGGAGGAGGTACAGGAGCCTGAAGACACACACTCAGCGATTCAGGAACAGCTTCTTCCCCTCTGCCATCAGGGAGGAGGTACAGGAGCCTGAAGACACACACTCAGCGATTCAGGAACAGCTTCTTCCCCTCTGCCATCAGGGGGGAGGTGCAGGAGCCTGAAGACACACACTCAACGATTCAGGAACAGCTTCTTCCACTCTGCCATCGGGGGGAGGTACAGGAGCCTGAAGACACACACTCAGCGATTCAGGAACAGCTTCTTCCCCTCTGCCATCGGGGGGAGGTACAGGAGCCTGAAGACACACACTCAGCGATTCAGGAAAAGCTTCTTCCCCTCTGCCATCGGGGAGGAGGTACAGGAGCCTGAAAACACAGACTTAGCGATTCAGAAACAGCTTCTTCCCCTCTGCCATCAGTGAGGAGGTACAGGAGCCTGAAGACACACACTCAACGATTCAGGAACAGCTTCTTCCCCTCTGTCATCAGAGAGGAGGTACAGGAGCCTGAAGACACACACTCAGCGATTCAGGAACAGCTTCTTCCCCTCTGCCATCAGGGAGGAGGTACAGGAGCCTGAAGACACACACTCAGCGATTCAGGAACAGCTTCTTCCCCTCTGCCATCAGGGAGGAGGTACAGGAGCCTGAAGACACACACTCAGCGATTCAGGAACAGCTTCTTCCCCTCTGTCATCAGAGAGGAGGTACAGGAGCCTGAAGACACACACTCAGCGATTCAGGAACAGCTTCTTCCCCTCTGCCATCAGGGAGGAGGTACAGGAGCCTGAAGACACACACTCATCGATTCAGGAACAGCTTCTTCCCCTCTGCCATCGGGGGGAGGTACAGGAGCCTGAAGACACACACTCAACGATTCAGGAACAGCTTCTTCCCCTCTGCCATCAGGGAGGAGGTACAGGAGCCTGAAGACACACACTCAACGATTCAGGAACAGCTTCTTCCCCTCTGCCATCAGGGAGGAGGTACAGGAGCCTGAAGACACACACTCAACGATTCAGGAACAGCTCCTTCCCCTCTGCCATCGGGGGGAGGTACAGGAGCCTGAAGACACACACTCAGCGATTCAGGAACAGCTTCTTCCCCTCTGCCATGAGGGGGGAGGTACAGGAGCCTGAAGGCACACACTCAGCGATTCAGGAACAGCTTCTTCCCCTCTGCCATCGGGGTGAGGTACAGGAGCCTGAAGACACACACTCAGCGATTCAGGAACAGCTTCTTCCCCTCTGCCATCGGGGGGAGGTACAGGAGCCTGAAGACACACACTCAACGATTCAGGAACAGCTTCTTCCCCTCTGCCATCAGGGAGGAGGTACAGGAGCCTGAAGACACACACTCAACGATTCAGGAACAGCTTCTTCCCCTCTGCCATCGGGGGGAAGTACAGGAGCCTGAAGCACACACTCAACGATTCAGGAACAGCTTCTCCCCCTCTGCCATCAGGGAGGAGGTACAGGAGCCTGAAGACACACACTCAACGATTCAGGAACAGCTTCTTCCCCTCTGTCATCAGAGAGGAGGTACAGGAACCTGAAGACACACACTCAACGATTCAGGAACAGCTTCTTCCCCTCTGTCATCAGAGAGGAGGTACAGGAGCCTGAAGACACACACTCAGCGATTCAGGAACAGCTTCTTCCCCTCTGCCATCAGGGAGGAGGTACAGGAGCCTGAAGGCACACACTCAGCGATTCAGGAACAGCTTCTTCCCCTCTGCCATCAGGGGGGAGGTACAGGAGCCTGAAGACACACACTCAGCGATTCAGGAACAGCTTCTTCCCCTCTGCCATCAGGGAGGAGGTACAGGAGCCTGAAGACACACACTCAGCGATTCAGGAACAGCTTCTTCCCCTCTGCCATCAGGGAGGAGGTACAGGAGCCTGAAGACACACACTCAGCGATTCAGGAACAGCTTCTTCCCCTCTGCCATCAGGGGGGAGGTACAGGAGCCTGAAGACACACACTCAACGATTCAGGAACAGCTTCTTCCCCTCTGCCATCGGGGGGAGGTACAGGAGCCTGAAGACACACACTCAGCGATTCAGGAAAAGCTTCTTCCCCTCTGCCATCGGGGAGGAGGTACAGGAGCCTGAAGACACACACTTAGCGATTCAGAAACAGCTTCTTCCCCTCTGCCATCAGTGAGCAGGTACAGGAGCCTGAAGACACACACTCAACGATTCAGGAACAGCTTCTTCCCCTCTGTCATCAGAGAGGAGGTACAGGAGCCTGAAGACACACACTCAGCGATTCAGGAACAGCTTCTTCCCCTCTGCCATCAGGGAGGAGGTACAGGAGCCTGAAGACACACACTCAGCGATTCAGGAACAGCTTCTTCCCCTCTGCCATCAGGGAGGAGGTACAGGAGCCTGAAGACACACACTCAGCGATTCAGGAACAGCTTCTTCCCCTCTGTCATCAGAGAGGAGGTACAGGAGCCTGAAGACACACACTCAGCGATTCAGGAACAGCTTCTTCCCCTCTGCCATCAGGGAGGAGGTACAGGAGCCTGAAGACACACACTCATCGATTCAGGAACAGCTTCTTCCCCTCTGCCATCGGGGGGAGGTACAGGAGCCTGAAGACACACACTCAACGATTCAGGAACAGCTTCTTCCCCTCTGCCATCAGGGAGGAGGTACAGGAGCCTGAACACACACACTCAACGATTCAGGAACAGCTTCTTCCCCTCTGCCATCAGGGAGGAGGTACAGGAGCCTGAAGACACACACTCAACGATTCAGGAACAGCTTCTTCCCCTCTGCCATCGGGGGGAGGTACAGGAGCCTGAAGACACACACTCAGCGATTCAGGAACAGCTTCTTCCCCTCTGCCATCAGTGGGGAGGTACAGGAGCCTGAAGACACACATTCAGTGATTCAGGAACAGCTTCTTCCCCTCTGCCATGAGGGGGGAGGTGCAGGAGCCTGAAGGCACACACTCAGCGATTCAGGAACAGCTTCTTCCCCTCTGCCATCGGGGTGAGGTACAGGAGCCTGAAGACACACACTCAGCGATTCAGGAACAGCTTCTTCCCCTCTGCCATCAGGGAGGAGGTACAGGAGCCTGAAGGCACACACTCAGCGATTCAGGAACAGCTTCTTCCCCTCTGCCATCAGGGGGGAGGTACAGGAGCCTGAAGACACACACTCAGCGATTCAGGAACAGCTTCTTCCCCTCTGCCATCAGGGAGGAGGTACAGGAGCCTGAAGACACACACTCAGCGATTCAGGAACAGCTTCTTCCCCTCTGCCATCAGGGGGGAGGTACAGGAGCCTGAAGACACACACTCAACGATTCAGGAACAGCTTCTTCCACTCTGCCATCGGGGGGAGGTACAGGAGCCTGAAGACACACACTCAGCGATTCAGGAACACCTTCTTCCCCTCTGCCATCGGGGGGAGGTACAGGAGCCTGAAGACACACACTCAGCGATTCAGGAACAGCTTCTTCCCCTCTGCCATCAGGGAGGAGGTACAGGAGCCTGAAGACACACACTCAGCGATTCAGGAACAGCTTCTTCCCCTCTGTCATCAGAGAGGAGGTACAGGAGCCTGAAGACACACACTCAGCGATTCAGGAACAGCTTCTTCCCCTCTGCCATCAGGGAGGAGGTACAGGAGCCTGAAGACACACACTCATCGATTCAGGAACAGCTTCTTCCCCTCTGCCATCGGGGGGAGGTACAGGAGCCTGAAGACACACACTCAACGATTCAGGAACAGCTTCTTCCCCTCTGCCATCAGGGAGGAGGTACAGGAGCCTGAAGACACACACTCAACGATTCAGGAACAGCTTCTTCCCCTCTGCCATCAGGGAGGAGGTACAGGAGCCTGAAGACACACACTCAACGATTCAGGAACAGCTCCTTCCCCTCTGCCATCGGGGGGAGGTACAGGAGCCTGAAGACACACACTCAGCGATTCAGGAACAGCTTCTTCCCCTCTGCCATGAGGGGGGAGGTACAGGAGCCTGAAGGCACACACTCAGCGATTCAGGAACAGCTTCTTCCCCTCTGCCATCGGGGTGAGGTACAGGAGCCTGAAGACACACACTCAGCGATTCAGGAACAGCTTCTTCCCCTCTGCCATCGGGGGGAGGTACAGGAGCCTGAAGACACACACTCAACGATTCAGGAACAGCTTCTTCCCCTCTGCCATCAGGGAGGAGGTACAGGAGCCTGAAGACACACACTCAACGATTCAGGAACAGCTTCTTCCCCTCTGCCATCGGGGGGAAGTACAGGAGCCTGAAGCACACACTCAACGATTCAGGAACAGCTTCTCCCCCTCTGCCATCAGGGAGGAGGTACAGGAGCCTGAAGACACACACTCAACGATTCAGGAACAGCTTCTTCCCCTCTGTCATCAGAGAGGAGGTACAGGAACCTGAAGACACACACTCAACGATTCAGGAACAGCTTCTTCCCCTCTGTCATCAGAGAGGAGGTACAGGAGCCTGAAGACACACACTCAGCGATTCAGGAACAGCTTCTTCCCCTCTGCCATCAGGGAGGAGGTACAGGAGCCTGAAGGCACACACTCAGCGATTCAGGAACAGCTTCTTCCCCTCTGCCATCAGGGGGGAGGTACAGGAGCCTGAAGACACACACTCAGCGATTCAGGAACAGCTTCTTCCCCTCTGCCATCAGGGAGGAGGTACAGGAGCCTGAAGACACACACTCAGCGATTCAGGAACAGCTTCTTCCCCTCTGCCATCAGGGAGGAGGTACAGGAGCCTGAAGACACACACTCAGCGATTCAGGAACAGCTTCTTCCCCTCTGCCATCAGGGAGGAGGTACAGGAGCCTGAAGACACACACTCAGCGATTCAGGAACAGCTTCTTCCCCTCTGCCATCAGGGGGGAGGTACAGGAGCCTGAAGACACACACTCAACGATTCAGGAACAGCTTCTTCCCCTCTGCCATCGGGGGGAGGTACAGGAGCCTGAAGACACACACTCAGCGATTCAGGAAAAGCTTCTTCCCCTCTGCCATCGGGGAGGAGGTACAGGAGCCTGAAGACACACACTTAGCGATTCAGAAACAGCTTCTTCCCCTCTGCCATCAGTGAGCAGGTACAGGAGCCTGAAGACACACACTCAACGATTCAGGAACAGCTTCTTCCCCTCTGTCATCAGAGAGGAGGTACAGGAGCCTGAAGACACACACTCAGCGATTCAGGAACAGCTTCTTCCCCTCTGCCATCAGGGAGGAGGTACAGGAGCCTGAAGACACACACTCAGCGATTCAGGAACAGCTTCTTCCCCTCTGCCATCAGGGAGGAGGTACAGGAGCCTGAAGACACACACTCAGCGATTCAGGAACAGCTTCTTCCCCTCTGCCATCAGGGAGGAGGTACAGGAGCCTGAAGACACACACTCATCGATTCAGGAACAGCTTCTTCCCCTCTGTCATCAGAGAGGAGGTACAGGAGCCTGAAGACACACACTCAGCGATTCAGGAACAGCTTCTTCCCCTCTGCCATCAGGGAGGAGGTACAGGAGCCTGAAGACACACACTCATCGATTCAGGAACAGCTTCTTCCCCTCTGCCATCGGGGGGAGGTACAGGAGCCTGAAGACACACACTCAACGATTCAGGAACAGCTTCTTCCCTCTGCCATCAGGGAGGAGGTACAGGAGCCTGAACACACACACTCAACGATTCAGGAACAGCTTCTTCCCCTCTGCCATCAGGGAGGAGGTACAGGAGCCTGAAGACACACACTCAACGATTCAGGAACAGCTTCTTCCCCTCTGCCATCGGGGGGAGGTACAGGAGCCTGAAGACACACACTCAGCGATTCAGGAACAGCTTCTTCCCCTCTGCCATCAGTGGGGAGGTACAGGAGCCTGAAGACACACATTCAGTGATTCAGGAACAGCTTCTTCCCCTCTGCCATGAGGGGGGAGGTGCAGGAGCCTGAAGGCACACACTCAGCGATTCAGGAACAGCTTCTTCCCCTCTGCCATCGGGGTGAGGTACAGGAGCCTGAAGACACACACTCAGCGATTCAGGAACAGCTTCTTCCCCTCTGCCATCGGGGAGGAGGTACAGGAGCCTGAAGACACACACTCAGCGATTCAGGAACAGCTTCTTCCACTCTGCCATCAGGGAGGAGGTACAGGAGCCTGAAGACACACACTCAACGATTCAGGAACAGCTTCTTCCCCTCTGCCATCAGGGGGGAGGTACAGGAGCCTGAAGACACACACTCAACGATTCAGGAACAGCGTCTTCCCCTCTGCCATCGGGGGGAGGTACAGGAGCCTGAAGACACACACTCAGCGATTCAGGAACAGCTTCTTCCCCTCTGCCATCGGGGGGAGGTACAGGAGCCTGAAGACACACACTCAACGATTCAGGAACAGCTTCTTCCCCTCTGCCATCAGGGAGGAGGTACAGGAGCCTGAAGACACACACTCAACGATTCAGGAACAGCTTCTTCCCCTCTGCCATCGGGGGGAAGTACAGGAGCCTGAAGCACACACTCAACGATTCAGGAACAGCTTCTCCCCCTCTGCCATCAGGGAGGAGGTACAGGAGCCTGAAGCACACACTCAACGATTCAGGAACAGCTTCTCCCCCTCTGCCATCAGGGAGGAGGTACAGGAGCCTGAAGACACACACTCAGCGATTCAGGAACAGCTTCTTCCCCTCTGCCATCAGGGAGGAGGTACAGGAGCCTGAAGACACACACTCAACGATTCAGGAACAGCTTCTTCCCCTCTGTCATCAGAGAGGAGGTACAGGAACCTGAAGACACACACTCAGCGATTCAGGAACAGCTTCTTCCCCTCTGTCATCAGAGAGGAGGTACAGGAGCCTGAAGACACACACTCAGCGATTCAGGAACAGCTTCTTCCCCTCTGCCATCAGGGAGGAGGTACAGGAGCCTGAAGGCACACACTCAGCGATTCAGGAACAGCTTCTTCCCCTCTGCCATCAGGGGGGAGGTACAGGAGCCTGAAGACACACACTCAGCGATTCAGGAACAGCTTCTTCCCCTCTGCCATCAGGGAGGAGGTACAGGAGCCTGAAGACACACACTCAGCGATTCAGGAACAGCTTCTTCCCCTCTGCCATCAGGGGGGAGGTACAGGAGCCTGAAGACACACACTCAACGATTCAGGAACAGCTTCTTCCACTCTGCCATCGGGGGAGGTACAGGAGCCTGAAGACACACACTCAGCGATTCAGGAACAGCTTCTTCCCCTCTGCCATCGGGGGGAGGTACAGGAGCCTGAAGACACACACTCAGCGATTCAGGAACAGCTTCTTCCCCTCTGCCATCAGGGAGGAGGTACAGGAGCCTGAAGACACACACTCAGCGATTCAGGAACAGCTTCTTCCCCTCTGTCATCAGAGAGGAGGTACAGGAGCCTGAAGACACACACTCAGCGATTCAGGAACAGCTTCTTCCCCTCTGCCATCAGGGAGGAGGTACAGGAGCCTGAAGACACACACTCATCGATTCAGGAACAGCTTCTTCCCCTCTGCCATCGGGGGGAGGTACAGGAGCCTGAAGACACACACTCAACGATTCAGGAACAGCTTCTTCCCCTCTGCCATCAGGGAGGAGGTACAGGAGCCTGAAGACACACACTCAACGATTCAGGAACAGCTTCTTCCCTCTGCCATCAGGGAGGAGGTACAGGAGCCTGAAGACACACACTCAACGATTCAGGAACAGCTCCTTCCCCTCTGCCATCGGGGGGAGGTACAGGAGCCTGAAGACACACACTCAGCGATTCAGGAACAGCTTCTTCCCCTCTGCCATGAGGGGGGAGGTACAGGAGCCTGAAGGCACACACTCAGCGATTCAGGAACAGCTTCTTCCCCTCTGCCATCGGGGTGAGGTACAGGAGCCTGAAGACACACACTCAGCGATTCAGGAACAGCTTCTTCCCCTCTGCCATCGGGGGGAGGTACAGGAGCCTGAAGACACACACTCAACGATTCAGGAACAGCTTCTTCCCCTCTGCCATCAGGGAGGAGGTACAGGAGCCTGAAGACACACACTCAACGATTCAGGAACAGCTTCTTCCCCTCTGCCATCGGGGGGAAGTACAGGAGCCTGAAGCACACACTCAACGATTCAGGAACAGCTTCTCCCCCTCTGCCATCAGGGAGGAGGTACAGGAGCCTGAAGACACACACTCAACGATTCAGGAACAGCTTCTTCCCCTCTGTCATCAGAGAGGAGGTACAGGAACCTGAAGACACACACTCAACGATTCAGGAACAGCTTCTTCCCCTCTGTCATCAGAGAGGAGGTACAGGAGCCTGAAGACACACACTCAGCGATTCAGGAACAGCTTCTTCCCCTCTGCCATCAGGGAGGAGGTACAGGAGCCTGAAGGCACACACTCAGCGATTCAGGAACAGCTTCTTCCCCTCTGCCATCAGGGGGGAGGTACAGGAGCCTGAAGACACACACTCAGCGATTCAGGAACAGCTTCTTCCCCTCTGCCATCAGGGAGGAGGTACAGGAGCCTGAAGACACACACTCAGCGATTCAGGAACAGCTTCTTCCCCTCTGCCATCAGGGAGGAGGTACAGGAGCCTGAAGACACACACTCAGCGATTCAGGAACAGCTTCTTCCCCTCTGCCATCAGGGAGGAGGTACAGGAGCCTGAAGACACACACTCAGCGATTCAGGAACAGCTTCTTCCCCTCTGCCATCAGGGGGGAGGTACAGGAGCCTGAAGACACACACTCAACGATTCAGGAACAGCTTCTTCCCCTCTGCCATCGGGGGGAGGTACAGGAGCCTGAAGACACACACTCAGCGATTCAGGAAAAGCTTCTTCCCCTCTGCCATCGGGGAGGAGGTACAGGAGCCTGAAGACACACACTTAGCGATTCAGAAACAGCTTCTTCCCCTCTGCCATCAGTGAGCAGGTACAGGAGCCTGAAGACACACACTCAACGATTCAGGAACAGCTTCTTCCCCTCTGTCATCAGAGAGGAGGTACAGGAGCCTGAAGACACACACTCAGCGATTCAGGAACAGCTTCTTCCCCTCTGCCATCAGGAGGAGGTACAGGAGCCTGAAGACACACACTCAGCGATTCAGGAACAGCTTCTTCCCCTCTGCCATCAGGGAGGAGGTACAGGAGCCTGAAGACACACACTCAGCGATTCAGGAACAGCTTCTTCCCCTCTGCCATCAGGGAGGAGGTACAGGAGCCTGAAGACACACACTCATCGATTCAGGAACAGCTTCTTCCCCTCTGCCATCGGGGGGAGGTACAGGAGCCTGAAGACACACACTCAACGATTCAGGAACAGCTTCTTCCCCTCTGCCATCAGGGAGGAGGTACAGGAGCCTGAAGACACACACTCAGCGATTCAGGAACAGCTTCTTCCCCTCTGTCATCAGAGAGGAGGTACAGGAGCCTGAAGACACACACTCAGCGATTCAGGAACAGCTTCTTCCCCTCTGCCATCAGGGAGGAGGTACAGGAGCCTGAAGACACACACTCATCGATTCAGGAACAGCTTCTTCCCCTCTGCCATCGGGGGGAGGTACAGGAGCCTGAAGACACACACTCAACGATTCAGGAACAGCTTCTTCCCCTCTGCCATCAGGGAGGAGGTACAGGAGCCTGAACACACACACTCAACGATTCAGGAACAGCTTCTTCCCCTCTGCCATCAGGGAGGAGGTACAGGAGCCTGAAGACACACACTCAACGATTCAGGAACAGCTTCTTCCCCTCTGCCATCGGGGGGAGGTACAGGAGCCTGAAGACACACACTCAGCGATTCAGGAACAGCTTCTTCCCCTCTGCCATCAGTGGGGAGGTACAGGAGCCTGAAGACACACATTCAGTGATTCAGGAACAGCTTCTTCCCCTCTGCCATGAGGGGGGAGGTGCAGGAGCCTGAAGGCACACACTCAGCGATTCAGGAACAGCTTCTTCCCCTCTGCCATCGGGGTGAGGTACAGGAGCCTGAAGACACACACTCAGCGATTCAGGAACAGCTTCTTCCCCTCTGCCATCGGGGAGGAGGTACAGGAGCCTGAAGGACACACACTCAGCGATTCAGGAACAGCTTCTTCCACTCTGCCATCAGGGAGGAGGTACAGGAGCCTGAAGACACACACTCAACGATTCAGGAACAGCTTCTTCCCCTCTGCCATCAGGGGGAGGTACAGGAGCCTGAAGACACACACTCAACGATTCAGGAACAGCGTCTTCCCCTCTGCCATCGGGGGGAGGTACAGGAGCCTGAAGACACACACTCAGCGATTCAGGAACAGCTTCTTCCCCTCTGCCATCGGGGGGAGGTACAGGAGCCTGAAGACACACACTCAACGATTCAGGAACAGCTTCTTCCCCTCTGCCATCAGGGAGGAGGTACAGGAGCCTGAAGACACACACTCAACGATTCAGGAACAGCTTCTTCCCCTCTGCCATCGGGGGGAAGTACAGGAGCCTGAAGCACACACTCAACGATTCAGGAACAGCTTCTCCCCCTCTGCCATCAGGGAGGAGGTACAGGAGCCTGAAGCACACACTCAACGATTCAGGAACAGCTTCTCCCCCTCTGCCATCAGGGAGGAGGTACAGGAGCCTGAAGACACACACTCAGCGATTCAGGAACAGCTTCTTCCCCTCTGCCATCAGGGAGGAGGTACAGGAGCCTGAAGACACACACTCAACGATTCAGGAACAGCTTCTTCCCCTCTGTCATCAGAGAGGAGGTACAGGAACCTGAAGACACACACTCAGCGATTCAGGAACAGCTTCTTCCCCTCTGTCATCAGAGAGGAGGTACAGGAGCCTGAAGACACACACTCAGCGATTCAGGAACAGCTTCTTCCCCTCTGCCATCAGGGAGGAGGTACAGGAGCCTGAAGGCACACACTCAGCGATTCAGGAACAGCTTCTTCCCCTCTGCCATCAGGGGGGAGGTACAGGAGCCTGAAGACACACACTCAGCGATTCAGGAACAGCTTCTTCCCCTCTGCCATCAGGGAGGAGGTACAGGAGCCTGAAGACACACACTCAGCGATTCAGGAACAGCTTCTTCCCCTCTGCCATCAGGGGGGAGGTACAGGAGCCTGAAGACACACACTCAACGATTCAGGAACAGCTTCTTCCACTCTGCCATCGGGGGGAGGTACAGGAGCCTGAAGACACACACTCAGCGATTCAGGAACAGCTTCTTCCCCTCTGCCATCGGGGGGAGGTACAGGAGCCTGAAGACACACACTCAGCGATTCAGGAACAGCTTCTTCCCCTCTGCCATCAGGGAGGAGGTACAGGAGCCTGAAGACACACACTCAGCGATTCAGGAACAGCTTCTTCCCCTCTGTCATCAGAGAGGAGGTACAGGAGCCTGAAGACACACACTCAGCGATTCAGGAACAGCTTCTTCCCCTCTGCCATCAGGGAGGAGGTACAGGAGCCTGAAGACACACACTCATCGATTCAGGAACAGCTTCTTCCCCTCTGCCATCGGGGGGAGGTACAGGAGCCTGAAGACACACACTCAACGATTCAGGAACAGCTTCTTCCCCTCTGCCATCAGGGAGGAGGTACAGGAGCCTGAAGACACACACTCAACGATTCAGGAACAGCTTCTTCCCCTCTGCCATCAGGGAGGAGGTACAGGAGCCTGAAGACACACACTCAACGATTCAGGAACAGCTCCTTCCCCTCTGCCATCGGGGGGAGGTACAGGAGCCTGAAGACACACACTCAGCGATTCAGGAACAGCTTCTTCCCCTCTGCCATGAGGGGGGAGGTACAGGAGCCTGAAGGCACACACTCAGCGATTCAGGAACAGCTTCTTCCCCTCTGCCATCGGGGTGAGGTACAGGAGCCTGAAGACACACACTCAGCGATTCAGGAACAGCTTCTTCCCCTCTGCCATCGGGGGGAGGTACAGGAGCCTGAAGACACACACTCAACGATTCAGGAACAGCTTCTTCCCCTCTGCCATCAGGGAGGAGGTACAGGAGCCTGAAGACACACACTCAACGATTCAGGAACAGCTTCTTCCCCTCTGCCATCGGGGGGAAGTACAGGAGCCTGAAGCACACACTCAACGATTCAGGAACAGCTTCTCCCCCTCTGCCATCAGGGAGGAGGTACAGGAGCCTGAAGACACACACTCAACGATTCAGGAACAGCTTCTTCCCCTCTGTCATCAGAGAGGAGGTACAGGAACCTGAAGACACACACTCAACGATTCAGGAACAGCTTCTTCCCCTCTGTCATCAGAGAGGAGGTACAGGAGCCTGAAGACACACACTCAGCGATTCAGGAACAGCTTCTTCCCCTCTGCCATCAGGGAGGAGGTACAGGAGCCTGAAGGCACACACTCAGCGATTCAGGAACAGCTTCTTCCCCTCTGCCATCAGGGGGGAGGTACAGGAGCCTGAAGACACACACTCAGCGATTCAGGAACAGCTTCTTCCCCTCTGCCATCAGGGAGGAGGTACAGGAGCCTGAAGACACACACTCAGCGATTCAGGAACAGCTTCTTCCCCTCTGCCATCAGGGAGGAGGTACAGGAGCCTGAAGACACACACTCAGCGATTCAGGAACAGCTTCTTCCCCTCTGCCATCAGGGAGGAGGTACAGGAGCCTGAAGACACACACTCAGCGATTCAGGAACAGCTTCTTCCCCTCTGCCATCAGGGGGGAGGTACAGGAGCCTGAAGACACACACTCAACGATTCAGGAACAGCTTCTTCCCCTCTGCCATCGGGGGGAGGTACAGGAGCCTGAAGACACACACTCAGCGATTCAGGAAAAGCTTCTTCCCCTCTGCCATCGGGGAGGAGGTACAGGAGCCTGAAGACACACACTTAGCGATTCAGAAACAGCTTCTTCCCCTCTGCCATCAGTGAGCAGGTACAGGAGCCTGAAGACACACACTCAACGATTCAGGACAGCTTCTTCCCCTCTGTCATCAGAGAGGAGGTACAGGAGCCTGAAGACACACACTCAGCGATTCAGGAACAGCTTCTTCCCCTTTGCCATCAGGGAGGAGGTACAGG
This sequence comes from Mobula birostris, assembly GCF_030028105.1. Taxonomy (NCBI): domain Eukaryota; kingdom Metazoa; phylum Chordata; class Chondrichthyes; order Myliobatiformes; family Myliobatidae; genus Mobula; species Mobula birostris. The sequence goes on from NW_027277154.1 coordinate 27,890, forward strand.
AGCCTGAAGACACACACTCAGCGATTCAGGAACAGCTTCTTCCCCTCTGCCATCAGGGAGGAGGTACAGGAGCCTGAAGACACACACTCAGCGATTCAGGAACAGCTTCTTCCCCTCTGCCATCAGGGAGGAGGTACAGGAGCCTGAAGACACACACTCATCGATTCAGGAACAGCTTCTTCCCCTCTGCCATCGGGGGGAGGTACAGGAGCCTGAAGACACACACTCAACGATTCAGGAACAGCTTCTTCCCCTCTGCCATCAGGGAGGAGGTACAGGAGCCTGAAGACACACACTCAACGATTCAGGAACAGCTTCTTCCCCTCTGCCATCAGGGAGGAGGTACAGGAGCCTGAAGACACACACTCAACGATTCAGGAACAGCTTCTTCCCCTCTGCCATCAGGGAGAGGTACAGGAGCCTGAAGACACACACTCAGCGATTCAGGAACAGCTTCTTCCCCTCTGCCATCGGGGGGAGGTACAGGAGCCTGAAGACACACACTCAGTGATTCAGGAACAGCTTCTTCCCCTCTGCCATCAGTGGGGAGGTACAGGAGCCTGAAGACACACATTCAGTGATTCAGGAACAGCTTCTTCCCCTCTGCCATGAGGGGGGAGGTGCAGGAGCCTGAAGGCACACACTCAGCGATTCAGGAACAGCTTCTTCCCCTCTGCCATCAGGGGGGAGGTACAGGAGCCTGAAGACACACACTCAACGATTCAGGAACAGCTTCTTCCCCTCTGCCATCAGGGGGGAGGTACAGGAGCCTGAAGACACACACTCAACGATTCAGGAACAGCTTCTTCCCCTCTGCCATCGGGGGGAAGTACAGGAGCCTGAAGCACACACTCAACGATTCAGGAACAGCTTCTCCCCTCTGCCATCAGGGAGGAGGTACAGGAGCCTGAAGCACACACTCAGCGATTCAGGAACAGCTTCTTCCCCTCTGCCATCAGGGAGGAGGTACAGGAGCCTGAAGACACACACTCAACGATTCAGGAACAGCTTCTTCCCCTCTGTCATCAGAGAGGAGGTACAGGAACCTGAAGACACACACTCAGCGATTCAGGAACAGCTTCTTCCCCTCTGTCATCAGAGAGGAGGTACAGGAGCCTGAAGACACACACTCAGCGATTCAGGAACAGCTTCTTCCCCTCTGCCATCAGGGGGGAGGTACAGGAGCCTGAAGACACACACTCAACGATTCAGGAACAGCTTCTTCCCCTCTGCCATCGGGGGGAGGTACAGGAGCCTGAAGACACACACTCAGCGATTCAGGAACAGCTTCTTCCCCTCTGCCATCGGGGAGGAGGTACAGGAGCCTGAAGACACACACTCAGCGATTCAGGAACAGCTTCTTCCCCTCTGCCATCGGGGGGAGGTACAGGAGCCTGAAGACACACACTCAGCGATTCAGGAACAGCTTCTTCCCCTCTGCCATCGGGGAGGAGGTACAGGAGCCTGGAGCACACACTCAACGATTCAGGAACAGCTTCTCCCCCTCTGCCATCAGGGAGGAGGTACAGGAGCCTGAAGCACACACTCAGCGATTCAGGAACAGCTTCTTCCCCTCTGCCATCAGGGAGGAGGTACAGGAGCCTGAAGACACACACTCAACGATTCAGGAACAGCTTCTTCCCCTCTGTCATCAGAGAGGAGGTACAGGAACCTGAAGACACACACTCAGCGATTCAGGAACAGCTTCTTCCCCTCTGTCATCAGAGAGGAGGTACAGGAGCCTGAAGACACACACTCAGCGATTCAGGAACAGCTTCTTCCCCTCTGCCATCAGGGGGGAGGTACAGGAGCCTGAAGACACACACTCAACGATTCAGGAACAGCTTCTTCCCCTCTGTCATCAGAGAGGAGGTACAGGAGCCTGAAGACACACACTCAGCGATTCAATAACAGCTTCTTCCCCTCTGCCATCAGGGGGGAGGTACAGGAGCCTGAAGACACACACTCAGCGATTCAGGAACAGCTTCTTCCCCTCTGCCATCAGGGAGGAGGTACAGGAGCCTGAAGACACACACTCAGCGATTCAGGAACAGCTTCTTCCCCTCTGCCATCAGGGAGGAGGTACAGGAGCCTGAAGACACACACTCAGCGATTCAGGAACAGCTTCTTCCCCTCTGCCATCAGGGGGGAGGTGCAGGAGCCTGAAGACACACACTCAACGATTCAGGAACAGCTTCTTCCACTCTGCCATCGGGGGGAGGTACAGGAGCCTGAAGACACACACTCAGCGATTCAGGAACAGCTTCTTCCCCTCTGCCATCGGGGGAGGTACAGGAGCCTGAAGACACACACTCAGCGATTCAGGAAAAGCTTCTTCCCCTCTGCCATCGGGGAGGAGGTACAGGAGCCTGAAAACACAGACTTAGCGATTCAGAAACAGCTTCTTCCCCTCTGCCATCAGTGAGGAGGTACAGGAGCCTGAAGACACACACTCAACGATTCAGGAACAGCTTCTTCCCCTCTGTCATCAGAGAGGAGGTACAGGAGCCTGAAGACACACACTCAGCGATTCAGGAACAGCTTCTTCCCCTCTGCCATCAGGGAGGAGGTACAGGAGCCTGAAGACACACACTCAGCGATTCAGGAACAGCTTCTTCCCCTCTGCCATCAGGGAGGAGGTACAGGAGCCTGAAGACACACACTCAGCGATTCAGGAACAGCTTCTTCCCCTCTGTCATCAGAGAGGAGGTACAGGAGCCTGAAGACACACACTCAGCGATTCAGGAACAGCTTCTTCCCCTCTGCCATCAGGGAGGAGGTACAGGAGCCTGAAGACACACACTCATCGATTCAGGAACAGCTTCTTCCCCTCTGCCATCGGGGGGAGGTACAGGAGCCTGAAGACACACACTCAACGATTCAGGAACAGCTTCTTCCCTCTGCCATCAGGGAGGAGGTACAGGAGCCTGAAGACACACACTCAACGATTCAGGAACAGCTTCTTCCCCTCTGCCATCAGGGAGGAGGTACAGGAGCCTGAAGACACACACTCAACGATTCAGGAACAGCTCCTTCCCCTCTGCCATCGGGGGGAGGTACAGGAGCCTGAAGACACACACTCAGCGATTCAGGAACAGCTTCTTCCCCTCTGCCATGAGGGGGGAGGTACAGGAGCCTGAAGGCACACACTCAGCGATTCAGGAACAGCTTCTTCCCCTCTGCCATCGGGGTGAGGTACAGGAGCCTGAAGACACACACTCAGCGATTCAGGAACAGCTTCTTCCCCTCTGCCATCGGGGGGAGGTACAAGAGCCTGAAGACA
>NW_027277155.1:0-31150 GCF_030028105.1 Mobula birostris
GGAAGTTAACCTAAGGTGTTTCCATTAGGTTTGCAGTAAGTGGTTTGGAGTAAAATTGAAATGTATACTATTTGTATTGTCTAAGCATTGCATGCACTCAGATAACAACTTTTTTGTGTTGATGTCTACAGCCATGAAACAACTTTCAAACTACTCACAATCATGTGGAAAGTTAACCTAAGGTGTTTCCATTAGGTTTGCAGTAGGTGCTTTGGTGTAAAATTGAAATGTATACTATTTGTATTGTCTAAGCATTGCATGCACTCAGATAACAACTTTTTTGTTTTGATGTGTACAGCCATGAAACAACTTTCAAACTACTCATAATCATGTGGGAAGTTAACCTAAGGTGTTTCCATTAGGTTTGCAGTAAGTGCTTTGGTGTAAAATTGAAATGTATACTATTTGTATTGTCTAAGCATTGGATGCACTCAGATAACAACTTCTTTGTGTTGATGTCTACAGCCATGAAACAACTTTCAAACTACTCACAATCATGTGGAAAGTTAACCTAAGGTGTTTCCATTACGTTTGCAGTAGGTGCTTTGGTGTAAAATTGAAATGTATACTATTTGTATTGTCTAAGCATTGCATGCACTCAGATAACAACTTTTTTGTTTTGATGTGTACAGCCATGAAACAACTTTCAAACTCCTCATAATCATGTGGAAAGTTAACCTAAAGTGTTTCCATTAGGTTTGCAGTAAGTGCTTTGGTGTAAAATTGAAATGTATACTATTTGTATTGTCTAAGCATTGGATGCACTCAGATAACAACTTTTTTGTGTTGATGTCTACAGCCATGAAACAACTTTCAAACTACTCACAATCATGTGGAAAGTTAACCTAAGGTGTTTCCATTAGGTTTGCAGTAGGTGCTTTGGTGTAAAATTGAAATGTATACTATTTGTATTGTCTAAGCATTGCATGCACTCAGATAACAACTTTTTTGTGTTGATGTGTACAGCCATGAAACAACTTTCAAACTACTCATAATCATGTGGAAAGTTAACCTAAAGTATTTCCATTAGGTTTGCAGTAAGTGCTTTGGTGTAAAATTGAAATGTATACTATTTGTATTGTCTAATCATTGCATGCACTCAGATAACAACTTTTATGTGTTGATGTGTACAGCCATGAAACAACTTTCAAACTACTCATAATCATGTGGGAAGTTAATCTAAGGTGTTTCCATTAGGTTTGCAGTAAGTGGTTTGGAGTAAAATTGAAATGTATACTATTTGTATTGTCTAAGCATTGCATGCACTGAGATAACAACTTTTTTGTGTTGATGTCTACAGCCATGAAACAACTTTCAAACTACTCACAATCATGTGGAAAGTTAACCTAAGGTGTTTCCATTAGGTTTGCAGTAGGTGCTTTGGTGTAAAATTGAAATGTATACTATTTGTATTGTCTAAGCATTGGATGCACTCAGATAACAACTTTTTTGTGTTGATGTCTACAGCCATGAAACAACTTTCAAACTACTCACAATCATGTGGAAAGTTAACCTAAGGTGTTTCCATTAGGTTTGCAGTAGGTGCTTTGGTGTAAAATTGAAATGTATACTATTTGTATTGTCTAAGCATTGCATGCACTCAGATAACAACTTTTTTGTGTTGATGTGTACAGCCATGAAACAACTTTCAAACTACTCATAATCATGTGGGAAGTAAACCTAAGGTGTTTCCATTAGGTTTGCAGTAAGTGGTTTGGAGTAAAATTGAAATGTATACTATTTGTATTGTCTAAGCATTGCATGCACTGAGATAACAACTTTTTTGTGTTGATGTCTACAGCCATGAAACAACTTTCAAACTACTCACAATCATGTGGAAAGTTAACCTAAGGTGTTTCCATTAGGTTTGCAGTAGGTGCTTTGGTGTAAAATTGAAATGTATACTATTTGTATTGTCTAAGCATTGCATGCACTCAGATAACAACTTTTTTGTTTTGATGTGTACAGCCATGAAACAACTTTCAAACTACTCATAATCATGTGGAAAGTTAACCTAAAGTGTTTCCATTAGGTTTGCAGTAAGTGCTTTGGTGTAAAATTGAAATGTATACTATTTGTATTGTCTAAGCATTGGATGCACTCAGATAACAACTTTTTTGTGTTGATGTCTACAGCCATGAAACAACTTTCAAACTACTCACAATCATGTGGAAAGTTAACCTAAGGTGTTTCCATTAGGTTTGCAGTAGGTGCTTTGGTGTAAAATTGAAATGTATACTATTTGTATTGTCTAAGCATTGCATGCACTCAGATAACAACTTTTTTGTGTTGATGTGTACAGCCATGAAACAACTTTCAAACTACTCATAATCATGTGGAAAGTTAACCTAAAGTGTTTCCATTAGGTTTGCAGTAAGTGCTTTGGTGTAAAATTGAAATGTATACTATTTGTATTGTCTAAGCATTGCATGCACTCAGATAACAACTTTTTTGTGTTGATGTCTACAGCCATGAAACAACTTTCAAACTACTCACAATCATGTGGAAAGTTAACCTAAGGTGTTTCCATTAGGTTTGCAGTAGGTGCTTTGGTGTAAAATTGAAATGTATACTATTTGTATTGTCTAAGCATTGCATGCACTCAGATAACAACTTTTTTGTTTTGATGTGTACAGCCATGAAACAACTTTCAAACTACTCATAATCATGTGGGAAGTTAACCTAAGGTGTTTCCATTAGGTTTGCAGTAAGTGCTTTGGTGTAAAATTGAAATGTATACTATTTGTATTGTCTAAGCATTGGATGCACTCAGATAACAACTTCTTTGTGTTGATGTCTACAGCCATGAAACAACTTTCAAACTACTCACAATCATGTGGAAAGTTAACCTAAGGTGTTTCCATTACGTTTGCAGTAGGTGCTTTGGTGTAAAATTGAAATGTATACTATTTGTATTGTCTAAGCATTGCATGCACTCAGATAACAACTTTTTTGTTTTGATGTGTACAGCCATGAAACAACTTTCAAACTACTCATAATCATGTGGAAAGTTAACCTAAAGTGTTTCCATTAGGTTTGCAGTAAGTGCTTTGGTGTAAAATTGAAATGTATACTATTTGTATTCTCTAAGCATTGGATGCACTCAGATAACAACTTTTTTGTGTTGATGTGTACAGCCATGAAACAACTTTCAAACTACTCACAATCATGTGGAAAGTTAACCTAAGGTGTTTCCATTAGGTTTGCAGTAGGTGCTTTGGTGTAAAATTGAAATGTATACTATTTGTATTGTCTAAGTATTGCATGCACTCAGATAACAACTTTTTTGTTTTGATGTGTACAGCCATGAAACAACTTTCAAACTGCTCATAATCATGTGGAAAGTTAACCTAAAGTGTTTCCATTAGGTTTGCAGTAAGTGCTTTGGTGTAAAATTGAAATGTATACTATTTGTATTCTCTAAGCATTGGATGCACTCAGATAACAACTTTTTTGTGTTGATGTCTGCAGCCATGAAACAACTTTCAAACTACTCACAATCATATGGAAAGTTAACCTAAGGTGTTTCCATTAGGTTTGCAGTAGGTGCTTTGGTGTAAAATTGAAATGTATACTATTTGTATTGTCTAAGCATTGCATGCACTCAGATAACAACTTTTTTGTGTTGATGTGTACAGCCATGAAACAACTTTCAAACTACTCATAATCATGTGGGAAGTTAACCTAAGGTGTTTCCATTAGGTTTGCAGTAAGTGGTTTGGAGTAAAATTGAAATGTATACTATTTGTATTGTCTAAGCATTGCATGCACTGAGATAACAACTTTTTTGTGTTGATGTCTACAGCCATGAAACAACTTTCAAACTACTCACAATCATGTGGAAAGTTAACCTAAGGTGTTTCCATTAGGTTTGCAGTAGGTGCTTTGGTGTAAAATTGAAATGTATACTATTTGTATTGTCTAAGCATTGCATGCACTCAGATAACAACTTTTTTGTTTTGATGTGTACAGCCATGAAACAACTTTCAAACTACTCATAATCATGTGGAAAGTTAACCTAAAGTGTTTCCATTAGGTTTGCAGTAAGTGCTTTGGTGTAAAATTGAAATGTATACTATTTGTATTGTCTAAGCATTGGATGCACTCAGATAACAACTTTTTTGTGTTGATGTCTACAGCCATGAAACAACTTTCAAACTACTCACAATCATGTGGAAAGTTAACCTAAGGTGTTTCCATTAGGTTTGCAGTAGGTGCTTTGGTGTAAAATTGAAATGTATACTATTTGTATTGTCTAAGCATTGCATGCACTCAGATAACAACTTTTTTGTGTTGATGTGTACAGCCATGAAACAACTTTCAAACTACTCATAATCATGTGGAAAGTTAACCTAAAGTGTTTCCATTAGGTTTGCAGTAAGTGCTTTGGTGTAAAATTGAAATGTATACTATTTGTATTGTCTAAGCATTGCATGCACTCAGATAACAACTTTTTTGTGTTGATGTCTACAGCCATGAAACAACTTTCAAACTACTCACAATCATGTGGAAAGTTAACCTAAGGTGTTTCCATTAGGTTTGCAGTAGGTGCTTTGGTGTAAAATTGAAATGTATACTATTTGTATTGTCTAAGCATTGCATGCACTCAGATAACAACTTTTTTGTTTTGATGTGTACAGCCATGAAACAACTTTCAAACTACTCATAATCATGTGGGAAGTTAACCTAAGGTGTTTCCATTAGGTTTGCAGTAAGTGCTTTGGTGTAAAATTGAAATGTATACTATTTGTATTGTCTAAGCATTGGATGCACTCAGATAACAACTTCTTTGTGTTGATGTCTACAGCCATGAAACAACTTTCAAACTACTCACAATCATGTGGAAAGTTAACCTAAGGTGTTTCCATTACGTTTGCAGTAGGTGCTTTGGTGTAAAATTGAAATGTATACTATTTGTATTGTCTAAGCATTGCATGCACTCAGATAACAACTTTTTTGTTTTGATGTGTACAGCCATGAAACAACTTTCAAACTCCTCATAATCATGTGGAAAGTTAACCTAAAGTGTTTCCATTAGGTTTGCAGTAAGTGCTTTGGTGTAAAATTGAAATGTATACTATTTGTATTGTCTAAGCATTGGATGCACTCAGATAACAACTTTTTTGTGTTGATGTCTACAGCCATGAAACAACTTTCAAACTACTCACAATCATGTGGAAAGTTAACCTAAGGTGTTTCCATTAGGTTTGCAGTAGGTGCTTTGGTGTAAAATTGAAATGTATACTATTTGTATTGTCTAAGCATTGCATGCACTCAGATAACAACTTTTTTGTGTTGATGTGTACAGCCATGAAACAACTTTCAAACTACTCATAATCATGTGGAAAGTTAACCTAAAGTATTTCCATTAGGTTTGCAGTAAGTGCTTTGGTGTAAAATTGAAATGTATACTATTTGTATTGTCTAATCATTGCATGCACTCAGATAACAACTTTTATGTGTTGATGTGTACAGCCATGAAACAACTTTCAAACTACTCATAATCATGTGGGAAGTTAATCTAAGGTGTTTCCATTAGGTTTGCAGTAAGTGGTTTGGAGTAAAATTGAAATGTATACTATTTGTATTGTCTAAGCATTGCATGCACTGAGATAACAACTTTTTTGTGTTGATGTCTACAGCCATGAAACAACTTTCAAACTACTCACAATCATGTGGAAAGTTAACCTAAGGTGTTTCCATTAGGTTTGCAGTAGGTGCTTTGGTGTAAAATTGAAATGTATACTATTTGTATTGTCTAAGCATTGGATGCACTCAGATAACAACTTTTTTGTGTTGATGTCTACAGCCATGAAACAACTTTCAAACTACTCACAATCATGTGGAAAGTTAACCTAAGGTGTTTCCATTAGGTTTGCAGTAGGTGCTTTGGTGTAAAATTGAAATGTATACTATTTGTATTGTCTAAGCATTGCATGCACTCAGATAACAACTTTTTTGTTTTGATGTGTACAGCCATGAAACAACTTTCAAACTACTCATAATCATGTGGAAAGTTAACCTAAAGTGTTTCCATTAGGTTTGCAGTAAGTGCTTTGGTGTAAAATTGAAATGTATACTATTTGTATTGTCTAAGCATTGGATGCACTCAGATAACAACTTTTTTGTGTTGATGTCTACAGCCATGAAACAACTTTCAAACTACTCACAATCATGTGGAAAGTTAACCTAAGGTGTTTCCATTAGGTTTGCAGTAGGTGCTTTGGAGTAAAATTGAAATGTATACTATTTGTATTGTCTAAGCATTGCATGCACTGAGATAACAACTTTTTTGTGTTGATGTCTACAGCCATGAAACAACTTTCAAACTACTCATAATCATGTGGAAAGTTAACCTAAAGTGTTTCCATTAGGTTTGCAGTAAGTGCTTTGGTGTAAAATTGAAATGTATACTATTTGTATTGTCTAAGCATTGCATGCACTCAGATAACAACTTTTTTGTGTTGATGTCTGCAGCCATGAAACAACTTTCAAACTACTCACAATCATGTGGAAAGTTAACCTAAGGTGTTTCCATTAGGTTTGCAGTAAGTGCTTTGGTGTAAAATTGAAATGTATACTATTTGTATTGTCTAAGCATTGCATGCACTCAGATAACAACTTTTTTGTGTTGATGTCTACAGCCATGAAACAACTTTCAAACTACTCACAATCATGTGGAAAGTTAACCTAAGGTGTTTCCATTAGGTTTGCAGTAGGTGCTTTGGTGTAAAATTGAAATGTATACTATTTGTATTGTCTAAGCATTGCATGCACTCAGATAACAACTTTTTTGTTTTGATGTGTACAGCCATGAAACAACTTTCAAACTACTCATAATCATGTGGGAAGTTAACCTAAAGTGTTTCCATTAGGTTTGCAGTAAGTGCTTTGGTGTAAAATTGAAATGTATACTATTTGTATTCTCTAAGCATTGGATGCACTCAGATAACAACTTTTTTGTTTTGATGTGTACAGCCATGAAACAACTTTCAAACTACTCACAATCGTGTGGAAAGTTAACCTAAGGTGTTTCCATTAGGTTTGCAGTAGGTGCTTTGGTGTAAAATTGAAATGTATACTATTTGTATTGTCTAAGCATTGCATGCACTCAGATAACAACTTTTTTGTGTTGATGTGTACAGCCATGAAACAACTTTCAAACTACTCATAATCATGTGGGAAGTTAACCTAAGGTGTTTCCATTAGGTTTGCAGTAAGTGGTTTGGAGTAAAATTGAAATGTATACTATTTGTATTGTCTAAGCATTGCATGCACTGAGATAACAACTTTTTTGTGTTGATGTCTACAGCCATGAAACAACTTTCAAACTACTCACAATCATGTGGAAAGTTAACCTAAGGTGTTTCCATTAGGTTTGCAGTAGGTGCTTTGGTGTAAAATTGAAATGTATACTATTTGTATTGTCTAAGCATTGCATGCACTCAGATAACAACTTTTTTGTTTTGATGTGTACAGCCATGAAACAACTTTCAAACTACTCATAATCATGTGGAAAGTTAACCTAAAGTGTTTCCATTAGGTTTGCAGTAAGTGCTTTGGTGTAAAATTGAAATGTATACTATTTGTATTGTCTAAGCATTGGATGCACTCAGATAACAACTTTTTTGTGTTGATGTCTACAGCCATGAAACAACTTTCAAACTACTCACAATCATGTGGAAAGTTAACCTAAGGTGTTTCCATTAGGTTTGCAGTAGGTGCTTTGGTGTAAAATTGAAATGTATACTATTTGTATTGTCTAAGCATTGCATGCACTCAGATAACAACTTTTTTGTGTTGATGTGTACAGCCATGAAACAACTTTCAAACTACTCATAATCATGTGGAAAGTTAACCTAAAGTGTTTCCATTAGGTTTGCAGTAAGTGCTTTGGTGTAAAATTGAAATGTATACTATTTGTATTGTCTAAGCATTGCATGCACTCAGATAACAACTTTTTTGTGTTGATGTCTACAGCCATGAAACAACTTTCAAACTACTCACAATCATGTGGAAAGTTAACCTAAGGTGTTTCCATTAGGTTTGCAGTAGGTGCTTTGGTGTAAAATTGAAATGTATACTATTTGTATTGTCTAAGCATTGCATGCACTCAGATAACAACTTTTTTGTTTTGATGTGTACAGCCATGAAACAACTTTCAAACTACTCATAATCATGTGGGAAGTTAACCTAAGGTGTTTCCATTAGGTTTGCAGTAAGTGCTTTGGTGTAAAATTGAAATGTATACTATTTGTATTGTCTAAGCATTGGATGCACTCAGATAACAACTTCTTTGTGTTGATGTCTACAGCCATGAAACAACTTTCAAACTACTCACAATCATGTGGAAAGTTAACCTAAGGTGTTTCCATTACGTTTGCAGTAGGTGCTTTGGTGTAAAATTGAAATGTATACTATTTGTATTGTCTAAGCATTGCATGCACTCAGATAACAACTTTTTTGTTTTGATGTGTACAGCCATGAAACAACTTTCAAACTCCTCATAATCATGTGGAAAGTTAACCTAAAGTGTTTCCATTAGGTTTGCAGTAAGTGCTTTGGTGTAAAATTGAAATGTATACTATTTGTATTGTCTAAGCATTGGATGCACTCAGATAACAACTTTTTTGTGTTGATGTCTACAGCCATGAAACAACTTTCAAACTACTCACAATCATGTGGAAAGTTAACCTAAGGTGTTTCCATTAGGTTTGCAGTAGGTGCTTTGGTGTAAAATTGAAATGTATACTATTTGTATTGTCTAAGCATTGCATGCACTCAGATAACAACTTTTTTGTGTTGATGTGTACAGCCATGAAACAACTTTCAAACTACTCATAATCATGTGGGAAGTTAATCTAAGGTGTTTCCATTAGGTTTGCAGTAAGTGGTTTAGAGTAAAATTGAAATTTATACTATTTGTATTGTCTAAGCATTGCATGCACTGAGATAACAACTTTTTTGTGTTGATGTCTACAGCCATGAAACAACTTTCAAACTACTCACAATCATGTGGAAAGTTAACCTAAGGTGTTTCCATTAGGTTTGCAGTAGGTGCTTTGGTGTAAAATTGAAATGTATACTATTTGTATTGTCTAAGCATTGGATGCACTCAGATAACAACTTTTTTGTGTTGATGTCTACAGCCATGAAACAACTTTCAAACTACTCACAATCATGTGGAAAGTTAACCTAAGGTGTTTCCATTAGGTTTGCAGTAGGTGCTTTGGTGTAAAATTGAAATGTATACTATTTGTATTGTCTAAGCATTGCATGCACTCAGATAACAACTTTTTTGTTTTGATGTGTACAGCCATGAAACAACTTTCAAACTACTCATAATCATGTGGAAAGTTAACCTAAAGTGTTTCCATTAGGTTTGCAGTAAGTGCTTTGGTGTAAAATTGAAATGTATACTATTTGTATTGTCTAAGCATTGCATGCACTCAGATAACAACTTTTTTGTGTTGATGTCTACAGCCATGAAACAACTTTCAAACTACTCACAATCATGTGGAAAGTTAACCTAAGGTGTTTCCATTAGGTTTGCAGTAGGTGCTTTGGTGTAAAATTGAAATGTATACTATTTGTATTGTCTAAGCATTGCATGCACTCAGATAACAACTTTTTTGTTTTGATGTGTACAGCCATGAAACAACTTTCAAACTACTCATAATCATGTGGGAAGTTAACCTAAGGTGTTTCCATTAGGTTTGCAGTAAGTGCTTTGGTGTAAAATTGAAATGTATACTATTTGTATTGTCTAAGCATTGGATGCACTCAGATAACAACTTCTTTGTGTTGATGTCTACAGCCATGAAACAACTTTCAAACTACTCACAATCATGTGGAAAGTTAACCTAAGGTGTTTCCATTACGTTTGCAGTAGGTGCTTTGGTGTAAAATTGAAATGTATACTATTTGTATTGTCTAAGCATTGCATGCACTCAGATAACAACTTTTTTGTTTTGATGTGTACAGCCATGAAACAACTTTCAAACTCCTCATAATCATGTGGAAAGTTAACCTAAAGTGTTTCCATTAGGTTTGCAGTAAGTGCTTTGGTGTAAAATTGAAATGTATACTATTTGTATTGTCTAAGCATTGGATGCACTCAGATAACAACTTTTTTGTGTTGATGTCTACAGCCATGAAACAACTTTCAAACTACTCACAATCATGTGGAAAGTTAACCTAAGGTGTTTCCATTAGGTTTGCAGTAGGTGCTTTGGTGTAAAATTGAAATGTATACTATTTGTATTGTCTAAGCATTGCATGCACTCAGATAACAACTTTTTTGTGTTGATGTGTACAGCCATGAAACAACTTGCAAACTACTCATAATCATGTGGAAAGTTAACCTAAAGTATTTCCATTAGGTTTGCAGTAAGTGCTTTGGTGTAAAATTGAAATGTATACTATTTGTATTGTCTAATCATTGCATGCACTCAGATAACAACTTTTATGTGTTGATGTGTACAGCCATGAAACAACTTTCAAACTACTCATAATCATGTGGGAAGTTAATCTAAGGTGTTTCCATTAGGTTTGCAGTAAGTGGTTTGGAGTAAAATTGAAATGTATACTATTTGTATTGTCTAAGCATTGCATGCACTGAGATAACAACTTTTTTGTGTTGATGTCTACAGCCATGAAACAACTTTCAAACTACTCACAATCATGTGGAAAGTTAACCTAAGGTGTTTCCATCAGGTTTGCAGTAGGTGCTTTGGTGTAAAATTGAAATGTATACTATTTGTATTGTCTAAGCATTGGATGCACTCAGATAACAACTTTTTTGTGTTGATGTCTACAGCCATGAAACAACTTTCAAACTACTCACAATCATGTGGAAAGTTAACCTAAGGTGTTTCCATTAGGTTTGCAGTAGGTGCTTTGGTGTAAAATTGAAATGTATACTATTTGTATTGTCTAAGCATTGCATGCACTCAGATAACAACTTTTTTGTTTTGATGTGTACAGCCATGAAACAACTTTCAAACTACTCATAATCATGTGGAAAGTTAACCTAAAGTGTTTCCATTAGGTTTGCAGTAAGTGCTTTGGTGTAAAATTGAAATGTATACTATTTGTATTGTCTAAGCATTGGATGCACTCAGATAACAACTTTTTTGTGTTGATGTCTACAGCCATGAAACAACTTTCAAACTACTCACAATCATGTGGAAAGTTAACCTAAGGTGTTTCCATTAGGTTTGCAGTAGGTGCTTTGGTGTAAAATTGAAATGTATACTATTTGTATTGTTTAAGCATTGCATGCACTCAGATAACAACTTTTTTGTGTTGATGTGTACAGCCATGAAACAACTTTCAAACTACTCATAATCATGTGGAAAGTTAACCTAAAGTGTTTCCATTAGGTTTGCAGTAAGTGCTTTGGTGTAAAATTGAAATGTATACTATTTGTATTGTCTAAGCATTGCATGCACTCAGATAACAACTTTTTTGTGTTGATGTGTACAGCCATGAAACAACTTTCAAACTACTCATAATCATGTGGGAAGTTAACCTAAGGTGTTTCCATTAGGTTTGCAGTAAGTGGTTTGGAGTAAAATTGAAATGTATACTATTTGTATTGTCTAAGCATTGCATGCACTGAGATAACAACTTTTTTGTGTTGATGTCTACAGCCATGAAACAACTTTCAAACTACTCATAATCATGTGGAAAGTTAACCTAAAGTGTTTCCATTAGGTTTGCAGTAAGTGCTTTGGTGTAAAATTGAAATGTATACTATTTGTATTGTCTAAGCATTGCATGCACTCAGATAACAACTTTTTTGTGTTGATGTGTACAGCCATGAAACAACTTTCAAACTACTCATAATCATGTGGGAAGTTAACCTAAGGTGTTTCCATTAGGTTTGCAGTAAGTGGTTTGGAGTAAAATTGAAATGTATACTATTTGTATTGTCTAAGCATTGCATGCACTCAGATAACAACTTTTTTGTTTTGATGTGTACAGCCATGAAACAACTTTCAAACTACTCATAATCATGTGGGAAGTTAACCTAAGGTGTTTCCATTAGGTTTGCAGTAAGTGCTTTGGTGTAAAATTGAAATGTATACTATTTGTATTGTCTAAGCATTGGATGCACTCAGATAGCAACTTTTTTGTGTTGATGTCTACAGCCATGTAACAACTTTCAAACTACTCACAATCATGTGGAAAGTTAACCTAAGGTGTTTCCATTAGGTTTGCAGTAGGTGCTTTGGTGTAAAATTGAAATGTATACTATTTGTATTGTCTAAGCATTGCATGCACTCAGATAACAACTTTTTTGTTTTGATGTGTACAGCCATGAAACAACTTTCAAACTACTCATAATCATGTGGAAAGTTAACCTAAAGTGTTTCCATTAGGTTTGCAGTAAGTGCTTTGGTGTAAAATTGAAATGTATACTATTTGTATTGTCTAAGCATTGGATGCACTCAGATAACAACTTTTTTGTGTTGATGTCTGCAGCCATGAAACAACTTTCAAACTACTCACAATCATGTGGAAAGTTAACCTAAGGTGTTTCCATTAGGTTTGCAGTAGGTGCTTTGGTGTAAAATTGAAATGTATACTATTTGTATTGTCTAAGCATTGCATGCACTCAGATAACAACTTTTTTGTGTTGATGTGTACAGCCATGAAACAACTTTCAAACTACTCATAATCATGTGGGAAGTTAACCTAAGGTGTTTCCATTAGGTTTGCAGTAAGTGCTTTGGTGTAAAATTGAAATGTATACTATTTGTATTCTCTAAGCATTGGATGCACTCAGATAACAACTTTTTTGTGTTGATGTCTGCAGCCATGAAACAACTTTCAAACTACTCACAATCATGTGGAAAGTTAACCTAAGGTGTTTCCATTAGGTTTGCAGTAGGTGCTTTGGTGTAAAATTGAAATGTATACTATTTGTATTGTCTAAGCATTGCATGCACTCAGATAACAACTTTTTTGTGTTGATGTGTACAGCCATGAAACAACTTTCAAACTACTCATAATCATGTGGGAAGTTAACCTAAGGTGTTTCCATTAGGTTTGCAGTAAGTGGTTTGGAGTAAAATTGAAATGTATACTATTTGTATTGTCTAAGCATTGCATGCACTGAGATAACAACTTTTTTGTGTTGATGTCTACAGCCATGAAACAACTTTCAAACTACTCACAATCATGTGGAAAGTTAACCTAAGGTGTTTCCATTAGGTTTGCAGTAGGTGCTTTGGTGTAAAATTGAAATGTATACTATTTGTATTGTCTAAGCATTGCATGCACTCAGATAACAACTTTTTTGTTTTGATGTGTACAGCCATGAAACAACTTTCAAACTACTCATAATCATGTGGAAAGTTAACCTAAAGTGTTTCCATTAGGTTTGCAGTAAGTGCTTTGGTGTAAAATTGAAATGTATACTATTTGTATTGTCTAAGCATTGGATGCACTCAGATAACAACTTTTTTGTGTTGATGTCTACAGCCATGAAACAACTTTCAAACTACTCACAATCATGTGGAAAGTTAACCTAAGGTGTTTCCATTAGGTTTGCAGTAGGTGCTTTGGTGTAAAATTGAAATGTATACTATTTGTATTGTCTAAGCATTGCATGCACTCAGATAACAACTTTTTTGTGTTGATGTGTACAGCCATGAAACAACTTTCAAACTACTCATAATCATGTGGAAAGTTAACCTAAAGTGTTTCCATTAGGTTTGCAGTAAGTGCTTTGGTGTAAAATTGAAATGTATACTATTTGTATTGTCTAAGCATTGCATGCACTCAGATAACAACTTTTTTGTTTTGATGTGTACAGCCATGAAACAACTTTCAAACTACTCATAATCATGTGGAAAGTTAACCTAAAGTGTTTCCATTAGGTTTGCAGTAAGTGCTTTGGTGTAAAATTGAAATGTATACTATTTGTATTGTCTAAGCATTGGATGCACTCAGATAACAACTTTTTTGTGTTGATGTCTACAGCCATGAAACAACTTTCAAACTACTCACAATCATGTGGAAAGTTAACCTAAGGTGTTTCCATTAGGTTTGCAGTAGGTGCTTTGGTGTAAAATTGAAATGTATACTATTTGTATTGATAAGCATTGCATGCACTCAGATAACAACTTTTTTGTGTTGATGTGT
Organism: Mobula birostris; assembly: GCF_030028105.1. Taxonomy (NCBI): domain Eukaryota; kingdom Metazoa; phylum Chordata; class Chondrichthyes; order Myliobatiformes; family Myliobatidae; genus Mobula; species Mobula birostris. The sequence goes on from NW_027277155.1 coordinate 14,155, forward strand.
ACAGCCATGAAACAACTTTCAAACTACTCATAATCATGTGGAAAGTTAACCTAAAGTGTTTCCATTAGGTTTGCAGTAAGTGCTTTGGTGTAAAATTGAAATGTATACTATTTGTATTGTCTAAGCATTGCATGCACTCAGATAACAACTTTTTTGTGTTGATGTCTACAGCCATGAAACAACTTTCAAACTACTCACAATCATGTGGAAAGTTAACCTAAGGTGTTTCCATTAGGTTTGCAGTAGGTGCTTTGGTGTAAAATTGAAATGTATACTATTTGTATTGTCTAAGCATTGCATGCACTCAGATAACAACTTTTTTGTTTTGATGTGTACAGCCATGAAACAACTTTCAAACTACTCATAATCATGTGGGAAGTTAACCTAAGGTGTTTCCATTAGGTTTGCAGTAAGTGCTTTGGTGTAAAATTGAAATGTATACTATTTGTATTGTCTAAGCATTGGATGCACTCAGATAACAACTTCTTTGTGTTGATGTCTACAGCCATGAAACAACTTTCAAACTACTCACAATCATGTGGAAAGTTAACCTAAGGTGTTTCCATTACGTTTGCAGTAGGTGCTTTGGTGTAAAATTGAAATGTATACTATTTGTATTGTCTAAGCATTGCATGCACTCAGATAACAACTTTTTTGTTTTGATGTGTACAGCCATGAAACAACTTTCAAACTACTCATAATCATGTGGCAAGTTAACCTAAGGTGTTTCCATTAGGTTTGCAGTAAGTGCTTTGGTGTAAAATTGAAATGTATACTATTTGTATTGTCTAAGCATTGGATGCACTCAGATAACAACTTCTTTGTGTTGATGTCTACAGCCATGAAACAACTTTCAAACTACTCACAATCATGTGGAAAGTTAACCTAAGGTGTTTCCATTACGTTTGCAGTAGGTGCTTTGGTGTAAAATTGAAATGTATACTATTTGTATTGTCTAAGCATTGCATGCACTCAGATAACAACTTTTTTGTTTTGATGTGTACAGCCATGAAACAACTTTCAAACTCCTCATAATCATGTGGAAAGTTAACCTAAAGTGTTTCCATTAGGTTTGCAGTAAGTGCTTTGGTGTAAAATTGAAATGTATACTATTTGTATTGTCTAAGCATTGGATGCACTCAGATAACAACTTTTTTGTGTTGATGTCTACAGCCATGAAACAACTTTCAAACTACTCACAATCATGTGGAAAGTTAACCTAAGGTGTTTCCATTAGGTTTGCAGTAGGTGCTTTGGTGTAAAATTGAAATGTATACTATTTGTATTGTCTAAGCATTGCATGCACTCAGATAACAACTTTTTTGTGTTGATGTGTACAGCCATGAAACAACTTTCAAACTACTCATAATCATGTGGAAAGTTAACCTAAAGTATTTCCATTAGGTTTGCAGTAAGTGCTTTGGTGTAAAATTGAAATGTATACTATTTGTATTGTCTAATCATTGCATGCACTCAGATAACAACTTTTATGTGTTGATGTGTACAGCCATGAAACAACTTTCAAACTACTCATAATCATGTGGGAAGTTAATCTAAGGTGTTTCCATTAGGTTTGCAGTAAGTGGTTTGGAGTAAAATTGAAATGTATACTATTTGTATTGTCTAAGCATTGCATGCACTGAGATAACAACTTTTTTGTGTTGATGTCTACAGCCATGAAACAACTTTCAAACTACTCACAATCATGTGGAAAGTTAACCTAAGGTGTTTCCATTAGGTTTGCAGTAGGTGCTTTGGTGTAAAATTGAAATGTATACTATTTGTATTGTCTAAGCATTGGATGCACTCAGATAACAACTTTTTTGTGTTGATGTCTACAGCCATGAAACAACTTTCAAACTACTCACAATCATGTGGAAAGTTAACCTAAGGTGTTTCCATTAGGTTTGCAGTAGGTGCTTTGGTGTAAAATTGAAATGTATACTATTTGTATTGTCTAAGCATTGCATGCACTCAGATAACAACTTTTTTGTGTTGATGTGTACAGCCATGAAACAACTTTCAAACTACTCATAATCATGTGGGAAGTTAACCTAAGGTGTTTCCATTAGGTTTGCAGTAAGTGGTTTGGAGTAAAATTGAAATGTATACTATTTGTATTGTCTAAGCATTGCATGCACTCAGATAACAACTTTTTTGTTTTGATGTGTACAGCCATGAAACAACTTTCAAACTACTCATAATCATGTGGGAAGTTAACCTAAGGTGTTTCCATTAGGTTTGCAGTAAGTGCTTTGGTGTAAAATTGAAATGTATACTATTTGTATTGTCTAAGCATTGGATGCACTCAGATAGCAACTTTTTTGTGTTGATGTCTACAGCCATGTAACAACTTTCAAACTACTCACAATCATGTGGAAAGTTAACCTAAGGTGTTTCCATTAGGTTTGCAGTAGGTGCTTTGGTGTAAAATTGAAATGTATACTATTTGTATTGTCTAAGCATTGCATGCACTCAGATAACAACTTTTTTGTTTTGATGTGTACAGCCATGAAACAACTTTCAAACTACTCATAATCATGTGGAAAGTTAACCTAAAGTGTTTCCATTAGGTTTGCAGTAAGTGCTTTGGTGTAAAATTGAAATGTATACTATTTGTATTGTCTAAGCATTGGATGCACTCAGATAACAACTTTTTTGTGTTGATGTCTGCAGCCATGAAACAACTTTCAAACTACTCACAATCATGTGGAAAGTTAACCTAAGGTGTTTCCATTAGGTTTGCAGTAGGTGCTTTGGTGTAAAATTGAAATGTATACTATTTGTATTGTCTAAGCATTGCATGCACTCAGATAACAACTTTTTTGTGTTGATGTGTACAGCCATGAAACAACTTTCAAACTACTCATAATCATGTGGGAAGTTAACCTAAGGTGTTTCCATTAGGTTTGCAGTAAGTGCTTTGGTGTAAAATTGAAATGTATACTATTTGTATTCTCTAAGCATTGGATGCACTCAGATAACAACTTTTTTGTGTTGATGTCTGCAGCCATGAAACAACTTTCAAACTACTCACAATCATGTGGAAAGTTAACCTAAGGTGTTTCCATTAGGTTTGCAGTAGGTGCTTTGGTGTAAAATTGAAATGTATACTATTTGTATTGTCTAAGCATTGCATGCACTCAGATAACAACTTTTTTGTGTTGATGTGTACAGCCATGAAACAACTTTCAAACTACTCATAATCATGTGGGAAGTTAACCTAAGGTGTTTCCATTAGGTTTGCAGTAAGTGGTTTGGAGTAAAATTGAAATGTATACTATTTGTATTGTCTAAGCATTGCATGCACTGAGATAACAACTTTTTTGTGTTGATGTCTACAGCCATGAAACAACTTTCAAACTACTCACAATCATGTGGAAAGTTAACCTAAGGTGTTTCCATTAGGTTTGCAGTAGGTGCTTTGGTGTAAAATTGAAATGTATACTATTTGTATTGTCTAAGCATTGCATGCACTCAGATAACAACTTTTTTGTTTTGATGTGTACAGCCATGAAACAACTTTCAAACTACTCATAATCATGTGGAAAGTTAACCTAAAGTGTTTCCATTAGGTTTGCAGTAAGTGCTTTGGTGTAAAATTGAAATGTATACTATTTGTATTGTCTAAGCATTGGATGCACTCAGATAACAACTTTTTTGTGTTGATGTCTACAGCCATGAAACAACTTTCAAACTACTCACAATCATGTGGAAAGTTAACCTAAGGTGTTTCCATTAGGTTTGCAGTAGGTGCTTTGGTGTAAAATTGAAATGTATACTATTTGTATTGTCTAAGCATTGCATGCACTCAGATAACAACTTTTTTGTGTTGATGTGTACAGCCATGAAACAACTTTCAAACTACTCATAATCATGTGGAAAGTTAACCTAAAGTGTTTCCATTAGGTTTGCAGTAAGTGCTTTGGTGTAAAATTGAAATGTATACTATTTGTATTGTCTAAGCATTGCATGCACTCAGATAACAACTTTTTTGTTTTGATGTGTACAGCCATGAAACAACTTTCAAACTACTCATAATCATGTGGAAAGTTAACCTAAAGTGTTTCCATTAGGTTTGCAGTAAGTGCTTTGGTGTAAAATTGAAATGTATACTATTTGTATTGTCTAAGCATTGGATGCACTCAGATAACAACTTTTTTGTGTTGATGTCTACAGCCATGAAACAACTTTCAAACTACTCACAATCATGTGGAAAGTTAACCTAAGGTGTTTCCATTAGGTTTGCAGTAGGTGCTTTGGTGTAAAATTGAAATGTATACTATTTGTATTGTCTAAGCATTGCATGCACTCAGATAACAACTTTTTTGTGTTGATGTGTACAGCCATGAAACAACTTTCAAACTACTCATAATCATGTGGAAAGTTAACCTAAAGTGTTTCCATTAGGTTTGCAGTAAGTGCTTTGGTGTAAAATTGAAATGTATACTATTTGTATTGTCTAAGCATTGCATGCACTCAGATAACAACTTTTTTGTGTTGATGTCTACAGCCATGAAACAACTTTCAAACTACTCACAATCATGTGGAAAGTTAACCTAAGGTGTTTCCATTAGGTTTGCAGTAGGTGCTTTGGTGTAAAATTGAAATGTATACTATTTGTATTGTCTAAGCATTGCATGCACTCAGATAACAACTTTTTTGTTTTGATGTGTACAGCCATGAAACAACTTTCAAACTACTCATAATCATGTGGGAAGTTAACCTAAGGTGTTTCCATTAGGTTTGCAGTAAGTGCTTTGGTGTAAAATTGAAATGTATACTATTTGTATTGTCTAAGCATTGGATGCACTCAGATAACAACTTCTTTGTGTTGATGTCTACAGCCATGAAACAACTTTCAAACTACTCACAATCATGTGGAAAGTTAACCTAAGGTGTTTCCATTACGTTTGCAGTAGGTGCTTTGGTGTAAAATTGAAATGTATACTATTTGTATTGTCTAAGCATTGCATGCACTCAGATAACAACTTTTTTGTTTTGATGTGTACAGCCATGAAACAACTTTCAAACTACTCATAATCATGTGGCAAGTTAACCTAAGGTGTTTCCATTAGGTTTGCAGTAAGTGCTTTGGTGTAAAATTGAAATGTATACTATTTGTATTGTCTAAGCATTGGATGCACTCAGATAACAACTTCTTTGTGTTGATGTCTACAGCCATGAAACAACTTTCAAACTACTCACAATCATGTGGAAAGTTAACCTAAGGTGTTTCCATTACGTTTGCAGTAGGTGCTTTGGTGTAAAATTGAAATGTATACTATTTGTATTGTCTAAGCATTGCATGCACTCAGATAACAACTTTTTTGTTTTGATGTGTACAGCCATGAAACAACTTTCAAACTCCTCATAATCATGTGGAAAGTTAACCTAAAGTGTTTCCATTAGGTTTGCAGTAAGTGCTTTGGTGTAAAATTGAAATGTATACTATTTGTATTGTCTAAGCATTGGATGCACTCAGATAACAACTTTTTTGTGTTGATGTCTACAGCCATGAAACAACTTTCAAACTACTCACAATCATGTGGAAAGTTAACCTAAGGTGTTTCCATTAGGTTTGCAGTAGGTGCTTTGGTGTAAAATTGAAATGTATACTATTTGTATTGTCTAAGCATTGCATGCACTCAGATAACAACTTTTTTGTGTTGATGTGTACAGCCATGAAACAACTTTCAAACTACTCATAATCATGTGGAAAGTTAACCTAAAGTATTTCCATTAGGTTTGCAGTAAGTGCTTTGGTGTAAAATTGAAATGTATACTATTTGTATTGTCTAATCATTGCATGCACTCAGATAACAACTTTTATGTGTTGATGTGTACAGCCATGAAACAACTTTCAAACTACTCATAATCATGTGGGAAGTTAATCTAAGGTGTTTCCATTAGGTTTGCAGTAAGTGGTTTGGAGTAAAATTGAAATGTATACTATTTGTATTGTCTAAGCATTGCATGCACTGAGATAACAACTTTTTTGTGTTGATGTCTACAGCCATGAAACAACTTTCAAACTACTCACAATCATGTGGAAAGTTAACCTAAGGTGTTTCCATTAGGTTTGCAGTAGGTGCTTTGGTGTAAAATTGAAATGTATACTATTTGTATTGTCTAAGCATTGGATGCACTCAGATAACAACTTTTTTGTGTTGATGTCTACAGCCATGAAACAACTTTCAAACTACTCACAATCATGTGGAAAGTTAACCTAAGGTGTTTCCATTAGGTTTGCAGTAGGTGCTTTGGTGTAAAATTGAAATGTATACTATTTGTATTGTCTAAGCATTGCATGCACTCAGATAACAACTTTTTTGTTTTGATGTGTACAGCCATGAAACAACTTTCAAACTACTCATAATCATGTGGAAAGTTAACCTAAAGTGTTTCCATTAGGTTTGCAGTAAGTGCTTTGGTGTAAAATTGAAATGTATACTATTTGTATTGTCTAAGCATTGGATGCACTCAGATAACAACTTTTTTGTGTTGATGTCTACAGCCATGAAACAACTTTCAAACTACTCACAATCATGTGGAAAGTTAACCTAAGGTGTTTCCATTAGGTTTGCAGTAGGTGCTTTGGTGTAAAATTGAAATGTATACTATTTGTATTGTTTAAGCATTGCATGCACTCAGATAACAACTTTTTTGTGTTGATGTGTACAGCCATGAAACAACTTTCAAACTACTCATAATCATGTGGAAAGTTAACCTAAAGTGTTTCCATTAGGTTTGCAGTAAGTGCTTTGGTGTAAAATTGAAATGTATACTATTTGTATTGTCTAAGCATTGCATGCACTCAGATAACAACTTTTTTGTGTTGATGTGTACAGCCATGAAACAACTTTCAAACTACTCATAATCATGTGGGAAGTTAACCTAAGGTGTTTCCATTAGGTTTGCAGTAAGTGGTTTGGAGTAAAATTGAAATGTATACTATTTGTATTGTCTAAGCATTGCATGCACTGAGATAACAACTTTTTTGTGTTGATGTCTACAGCCATGAAACAACTTTCAAACTACTCATAATCATGTGGAAAGTTAACCTAAAGTGTTTCCATTAGGTTTGCAGTAAGTGCTTTGGTGTAAAATTGAAATGTATACTATTTGTATTGTCTAAGCATTGCATGCACTCAGATAACAACTTTTTTGTGTTGATGTGTACAGCCATGAAACAACTTTCAAACTACTCATAATCATGTGGGAAGTTAACCTAAGGTGTTTCCATTAGGTTTGCAGTAAGTGGTTTGGAGTAAAATTGAAATGTATACTATTTGTATTGTCTAAGCATTGCATGCACTCAGATAACAACTTTTTTGTTTTGATGTGTACAGCCATGAAACAACTTTCAAACTACTCATAATCATGTGGGAAGTTAACCTAAGGTGTTTCCATTAGGTTTGCAGTAAGTGCTTTGGTGTAAAATTGAAATGTATACTATTTGTATTGTCTAAGCATTGGATGCACTCAGATAGCAACTTTTTTGTGTTGATGTCTACAGCCATGTAACAACTTTCAAACTACTCACAATCATGTGGAAAGTTAACCTAAGGTGTTTCCATTAGGTTTGCAGTAGGTGCTTTGGTGTAAAATTGAAATGTATACTATTTGTATTGTCTAAGCATTGCATGCACTCAGATAACAACTTTTTTGTTTTGATGTGTACAGCCATGAAACAACTTTCAAACTACTCATAATCATGTGGAAAGTTAACCTAAAGTGTTTCCATTAGGTTTGCAGTAAGTGCTTTGGTGTAAAATTGAAATGTATACTATTTGTATTGTCTAAGCATTGGATGCACTCAGATAACAACTTTTTTGTGTTGATGTCTGCAGCCATGAAACAACTTTCAAACTACTCACAATCATGTGGAAAGTTAACCTAAGGTGTTTCCATTAGGTTTGCAGTAGGTGCTTTGGTGTAAAATTGAAATGTATACTATTTGTATTGTCTAAGCATTGCATGCACTCAGATAACAACTTTTTTGTGTTGATGTGTACAGCCATGAAACAACTTTCAAACTACTCATAATCATGTGGGAAGTTAACCTAAGGTGTTTCCATTAGGTTTGCAGTAAGTGCTTTGGTGTAAAATTGAAATGTATACTATTTGTATTCTCTAAGCATTGGATGCACTCAGATAACAACTTTTTTGTGTTGATGTCTGCAGCCATGAAACAACTTTCAAACTACTCACAATCATGTGGAAAGTTAACCTAAGGTGTTTCCATTAGGTTTGCAGTAGGTGCTTTGGTGTAAAATTGAAATGTATACTATTTGTATTGTCTAAGCATTGCATGCACTCAGATAACAACTTTTTTGTGTTGATGTGTACAGCCATGAAACAACTTTCAAACTACTCATAATCATGTGGGAAGTTAACCTAAGGTGTTTCCATTAGGTTTGCAGTAAGTGGTTTGGAGTAAAATTGAAATGTATACTATTTGTATTGTCTAAGCATTGCATGCACTGAGATAACAACTTTTTTGTGTTGATGTCTACAGCCATGAAACAACTTTCAAACTACTCACAATCATGTGGAAAGTTAACCTAAGGTGTTTCCATTAGGTTTGCAGTAGGTGCTTTGGTGTAAAATTGAAATGTATACTATTTGTATTGTCTAAGCATTGCATGCACTCAGATAACAACTTTTTTGTTTTGATGTGTACAGCCATGAAACAACTTTCAAACTACTCATAATCATGTGGAAAGTTAACCTAAAGTGTTTCCATTAGGTTTGCAGTAAGTGCTTTGGTGTAAAATTGAAATGTATACTATTTGTATTGTCTAAGCATTGGATGCACTCAGATAACAACTTTTTTGTGTTGATGTCTACAGCCATGAAACAACTTTCAAACTACTCACAATCATGTGGAAAGTTAACCTAAGGTGTTTCCATTAGGTTTGCAGTAGGTGCTTTGGTGTAAAATTGAAATGTATACTATTTGTATTGTCTAAGCATTGCATGCACTCAGATAACAACTTTTTTGTGTTGATGTGTACAGCCATGAAACAACTTTCAAACTACTCATAATCATGTGGAAAGTTAACCTAAAGTGTTTCCATTAGGTTTGCAGTAAGTGCTTTGGTGTAAAATTGAAATGTATACTATTTGTATTGTCTAAGCATTGCATGCACTCAGATAACAACTTTTTTGTGTTGATGTCTACAGCCATGAAACAACTTTCAAACTACTCACAATCATGTGGAAAGTTAACCTAAGGTGTTTCCATTAGGTTTGCAGTAGGTGCTTTGGTGTAAAATTGAAATGTATACTATTTGTATTGTCTAAGCATTGCATGCACTCAGATAACAACTTTTTTGTTTTGATGTGTACAGCCATGAAACAACTTTCAAACTACTCATAATCATGTGGGAAGTTAACCTAAGGTGTTTCCATTAGGTTTGCAGTAAGTGCTTTGGTGTAAAATTGAAATGTATACTATTTGTATTGTCTAAGCATTGGATGCACTCAGATAACAACTTCTTTGTGTTGATGTCTACAGCCATGAAACAACTTTCAAACTACTCACAATCATGTGGAAAGTTAACCTAAGGTGTTTCCATTACGTTTGCAGTAGGTGCTTTGGTGTAAAATTGAAATGTATACTATTTGTATTGTCTAAGCATTGCATGCACTCAGATAACAACTTTTTTGTTTTGATGTGTACAGCCATGAAACAACTTTCAAACTCCTCATAATCATGTGCAAAGTTAACCTAAAGTGTTTCCATTAGGTTTGCAGTAAGTGCTTTGGTGTAAAATTGAAATGTATACTATTTGTATTGTCTAAGCATTGGATGCACTCAGATAACAACTTTTTTGTGTTGATGTCTACAGCCATGAAACAACTTTCAAACTACTCACAATCATGTGGAAAGTTAACCTAAGGTGTTTCCATTAGGTTTGCAGTAGGTGCTTTGGTGTAAAATTGAAATGTATACTATTTGTATTGTCTAAGCATTGCATGCACTCAGATAACAACTTTTTTGTGTTGATGTGTACAGCCATGAAACAACTTTCAAACTACTCATAATCATGTGGAAAGTTAACCTAAAGTCTTTCCATTAGGTTTGCAGTAAGTGCTTTGGTGTAAAATTGAAATGTATACTATTTGTATTGTCTAATCATTGCATGCACTCAGATAACAACTTTTTTGTGTTGATGTGTACAGCCATGAAACAACTTTCAAACTACTCATAATCATGTGGGAAGTTAATCTAAGGTGTTTCCATTAGGTTTGCAGTAAGTGGTTTGGAGTAAAATTGAAATGTATACTATTTGTATTGTCTAAGCATTGCATGCACTGAGATAACAACTTTTTTGTGTTGATGTCTACAGCCATGAAACAACTTTCAAACTACTCACAATCATGTGGAAAGTTAACCTAAGGTGTTTCCATTAGGTTTGCAGTAGGTGCTTTGGTGTAAAATTGAAATGTATACTATTTGTATTGTCTAAGCATTGGATGCACTCAGATAACAACTTTTTTGTGTTGATGTCTACAGCCATGAAACAACTTTCAAACTACTCACAATCATGTGGAAAGTTAACCTAAGGTGTTTCCATTAGGTTTGCAGTAGGTGCTTTGGTGTAAAATTGAAATGTATACTATTTGTATTGTCTAAGCATTGGATGCACTCAGATAACAACTTTTTTGTGTTGATGTCTACAGCCATGAAACAACTTTCAAACTACTCACAATCATGTGGAAAGTTAACCTAAGGTGTTTCCATTAGGTTTGCAGTAGGTGCTTTGGTGTAAAATTGAAATGTATACTATTTGTATTGTCTAAGCATTGCATGCACTCAGATAACAACTTTTTTGTGTTGATGTGTACAGCCATGAAACAACTTTCAAACTACTCATAATCATGTGGAAAGTTAACCTAAAGTGTTTCCATTAGGTTTGCAGTAAGTGCTTTGGTGTAAAATTGAAATGTATACTATTTGTATTGTCTAAGCATTGCATGCACTCAGATAACAACTTTTTTGTGTTGATGTCTACAGCCATGAAACAACTTTCAAACTACTCACAATCATGTGGAAAGTTAACCTAAGTTGTTTCCATTAGGTTTGCAGTAGGTGCTTTGGTGTAAAATTGAAATGTATACTATTTGTATTGTCTAAGCATTGCATGCACTCAGATAACAACTTTTTTGTTTTGATGTGTACAGCCATGAAACAACTTTCAAACTACTCATAATCATGTGGGAAGTTAACCTAAGGTGTTTCCATTAGGTTTGCAGTAAGTGCTTTGGTGTAAAATTGAAATGTATACTATTTGTATTGTCTAAGCATTGGATGCACTCAGATAACAACTTCTTTGTGTTGATGTCTACAGCCATGAAACAACTTTCAAACTACTCACAATCATGTGGAAAGTTAACCTAAGGTGTTTCCATTACGTTTGCAGTAGGTGCTTTGGTGTAAAATTGAAATGTATACTATTTGTATTGTCTAAGCATTGCATGCACTCAGATAACAACTTTTTTGTTTTGATGTGTACAGCCATGAAACAACTTTCAAACTCCTCATAATCATGTGGAAAGTTAACCTAAAGTGTTTCCATTAGGTTTGCAGTAAGTGCTTTGGTGTAAAATTGAAATGTATACTATTTGTATTGTCTAAGCATTGGATGCACTCAGATAACAACTTTTTTGTGTTGATGTCTACAGCCATGAAACAACTTTCAAACTACTCACAATCATGTGGAAAGTTAACCTAAGGTGTTTCCATTAGGTTTGCAGTAGGTGCTTTGGTGTAAAATTGAAATGTATACTATTTGTATTGTCTAAGCATTGCATGCACTCAGATAACAACTTTTTTGTGTTGATGTGTACAGCCATGAAACAACTTTCAAACTACTCATAATCATGTGGAAAGTTAACCTAAAGTATTTCCATTAGGTTTGCAGTAAGTGCTTTGGTGTAAAATTGAAATGTATACTATTTGTATTGTCTAATCATTGCATGCACTCAGATAACAACTTTTTTGTGTTGATGTGTACAGCCATGAAACAACTTTCAAACTACTCATAATCATGTGGGAAGTTAATCTAAGGTGTTTCCATTAGGTTTGCAGTAAGTGGTTTGGAGTAAAATTGAAATTTATACTATTTGTATTGTCTAAGCATTGCATGCACTGAGATAACAACTTTTTTGTGTTCATGTCTACAGCCATGAAACAACTTTCAAACTACTCACAATCATGTGGAAAGTTAACCTAAGGTGTTTCCATTAGGTTTGCAGTAGGTGCTTTGGTGTAAAATTGAAATGTATACTATTTGTATTGTCTAAGCATTGGATGCACTCAGATAACAACTTTTTTGTGTTGATGTCTACAGCCATGAAACAACTTTCAAACTACTCACAATCATGTGGAAAGTTAACCTAAGGTGTTTCCATTAGGTTTGCAGTAGGTGCTTTGGTGTAAAATTGAAATGTATACTATTTGTATTGTCTAAGCATTGCATGCACTCAGATAACAACTTTTTTGTTTTGATGTGTACAGCCATGAAACAACTTTCAAACTACTCATAATCATGTGGAAAGTTAACCTAAAGTGTTTCCATTAGGTTTGCAGTAAGTGCTTTGGTGTAAAATTGAAATGTATACTATTTGTATTGTCTAAGCATTGGATGCACTCAGATAACAACTTTTTTGTGTTGATGTCTACAGCCATGAAACAACTTTCAAACTACTCACAATCATGTGGAAAGTTAACCTAAGGTGTTTCCATTAGGTTTGCAGTAAGTGCTTTGGTGTAAAATTGAAATGTATACTATTTGTATTGTCTAAGCATTGCATGCACTCAGATAACAACTTTTTTGTGTTGATGTGTACAGCCATGAAACAACTTTCAAACTACTCATAATCATGTGGGAAGTTAACCTAAGGTGTTTCCATTAGGTTTGCAGTAAGTGGTTTGGAGTAAAATTGAAATGTATACTATTTGTATTGTCTAAGCATTGCATGCACTCAGATAACAACTTTTTTGTTTTGATGTGTACAGCCATGAAACAACTTTCAAACTACTCATAATCATGTGGGAAGTTAACCTAAGGTGTTTCCATTAGGTTTGCAGTAAGTGCTTTGGTGTAAAATTGAAATGTATACTATTTGTATTGTCTAAGCATTGGATGCACTCAGATAGCAACTTTTTTGTGTTGATGTCTACAGCCATGAAACAACTTTCAAACTACTCACAATCATGTGGAAAGTTAACCTAAGGTGTTTCCATTAGGTTTGCAGTAGGTGCTTTGGTGTAAAATTGAAATGTATACTATTTGTATTGTCTAAGCATTGCATGCACTCAGATAACAACTTTTTTGTTTTGATGTGTACAGCCATGAAACAACTTTCAAACTACTCATAATCATGTGGAAAGTTAACCTAAAGTGTTTCCATTAGGTTTGCAGTAAGTGCTTTGGTGTAAAATTGAAATGTATACTATTTGTATTGTCTAAGCATTGGATGCACTCAGATAACAACTTTTTTGTGTTGATGTCTGCAGCCATGAAACAACTTTCAAACTACTCACAATCATGTGAAAGTTAACCTAAGGTGTTTCCATTAGGTTTGCAGTAGGTGCTTTGGTGTAAAATTGAAATGTATACTATTTGTATTGTCTAAGCATTGCATGCACTCAGATAACAACTTTTTTGTGTTGATGTGTACAGCCATGAAACAACTTTCAAACTACTCATAATCATGTGGGAAGTTAACCTAAGGTGTTTCCATTAGGTTTGCAGTAAGTGGTTTGGAGTAAAATTGAAATGTATACTATTTGTATTGTCTAAGCATTGCATGCACTGAGATAACAACTTTTTTGTGTTGATGTCTACAGCCATGAAACAACTTTCAAACTACTCACAATCATGTGGAAAGTTAACCTAAGGTGTTTCCATTAGGTTTGCAGTAGGTGCTTTGGTGTAAAATTGAAATGTATACTATTTGTATTGTCTAAGCATTGCATGCACTCAGATAACAACTTTTTTGTTTTGATGTGTACAGCCATGAAACAACTTTCAAACTACTCATAATCATGTGGAAAGTTAACCTAAAGTGTTTCCATTAGGTTTGCAGTAAGTGCTTTGGTGTAAAATTGAAATGTATACTATTTGTATTGTCTAAGCATTGGATGCACTCAGATAACAACTTTTTTGTGTTGATGTCTACAGCCATGAAACAACTTTCAAACTACTCACAATCATGTGGAAAGTTAACCTAAGGTGTTTCCATTAGGTTTGCAGTAGGTGCTTTGGTGTAAAATTGAAATGTATACTATTTGTATTGTCTAAGCATTGCATGCACTCAGATAACAACTTTTTTGTGTTGATGTGTACAGCCATGAAACAACTTTCAAACTACTCATAATCATGTGGAAAGTTAACCTAAAGTGTTTCCATTAGGTTTGCAGTAAGTGCTTTGGTGTAAAATTGAAATGTATACTATTTGTATTGTCTAAGCATTGGATGCACTCAGATAACAACTTTTTTGTGTTGATGTCTACAGCCATGAAACAACTTTCAAACTACTCACAATCATGTGGAAAGTTAACCTAAGGTGTTTCCATTAGGTTTGCAGTAGGTGCTTTGGTGTAAAATTGAAATGTATACTATTTGTATTGTCTAAGCATTGCATGCACTCAGATAACAACTTTTTTTGTGTTGATGTGTGCAGCCATGAAACAACTTTCAACTACTCATAATCATGTGGAAAGTTAACCTAAAGTATTTCCATTAGGTTTGCAGTAAGTGCTTTGGTGTAAAATTGAAATGTATACTATTTGTATTGTCTAAGCATTGCATGCACTCAGATAACAACTTTTTTGTTTGATGTGTACAGCCATGAAACAACTTTCAAACTACTCATAATCATGTGGGAAGTTAACCTAAGGTGTTTCCATTAGGTTTGCAGTAGTGCTTTGGTGTAAAATTGAAATGTATACTATTTGTATTGTCTAAGCATTGGATGCACTCAGATAACAACTTTTTTGTGTTGATGTCTACAGCCATGAAACAACTTTCAAACTACTCACAATCATGTGGAAAGTTAACCTAAGGTGTTTCCATTAGGTTTGCAGTAGGTGCTTTGGTGCAAAATTGAAATGTATACTATTTGTATTGTCTAAGCATTGCATGCACTCAGATAACAACTTTTTTGTTTTGATGTGTACAGCCATGAAACAACTTTCAAACTACTGATAATCATGTGGAAAGTTAACCTAAAGTGTTTCCATTAGGTTTGCAGTAAGTGCTTTGGTGTAAATTGAAATGTATACTATTTGTATTGTCTAAGCATTGCATGCACTCAGATAACAACTTTTTTGTGTTGATGTCTACAGCCATGAAACAACTTTCAAACTACTCATAATCATGTGGGAAGTTAACCTAAGGTGTTTCCATTAGGTTTGCAGTAAGTGCTTTGGTGTAAAATTGAAATGTATACTATTTGTATTGTCTAAGCATTGGATGCACTCAGATAACAACTTCTTTGTGTTGATGTCTACAGCCATGAAACAACTTTCAAACTACTCACAATCATGTGGAAAGTTACCTAAGGTGTTTCCATTACGTTTGCAGTAGGTGCTTTGGTGTAAAATTGAAATGTATACTATTTGTATTGTCTAAGCATTGCATGCACTCAGATAACAACTTTTTTGTTTTGATGTGTACAGCCATGAAACCACTTTCAAACTCCTCATAATCATGTGGAAAGTTAACCTAAAGTGTTTCCATTAGGTTTGCAGTAAGTGCTTTGGTGTAAAATTGAAATGTATACTATTTGTATTGTCTAAGCATTGCATGCACTCAGATAACAACTTTTTTGTGTTGATGTGTACAGCCATGAAACAACTTTCAAACTACTCATAATCATGTGGGAAGTTAACCTAAGGTGTTTCCATTAGGTTTGCAGTAAGTGGTTTGGAGTAAAATTGAAATGTATACTATTTGTATTGTCTAAGCATTGCATGCACTCAGATAACAACTTTTTTGTTTTGATGTGTACAGCCATGAAACAACTTTCAAACTACTCATAATCATGTGGGAAGTTAACCTAAGGTGTTTCCATTAGGTTTGCAGTAAGTGCTTTGGTGTAAAATTGAAATGTATACTATTTGTATTGTCTAAGCATTGGATGCACTCAGATAGCAACTTTTTTGTGTTGATGTCTACAGCCATGTAACAACTTTCAACTACTCACAATCATGTGGAAAGTTAACCTAAGGTGTTTCCATTAGGTTTGCAGTAGGTGCTTTGGTGTAAAATTGAAATGTATACTATTTGTATTGTCTAAGCATTGCATGCACTCAGATAACAACTTTTTTGTTTTGATGTGTACAGCCATGAAACAACTTTCAAACTACTCATAATCATGTGGAAGTTAACCTAAAGTGTTTCCATTAGGTTTGCAGTAAGTGCTTTGGTGTAAAATTGAAATGTATACTATTTGTATTGTCTAAGCATTGGATGCACTCAGATAACAACTTTTTTGTGTTGATGTCTGCAGCCATGAAACAACTTTCAAACTACTCACAATCATGTGGAAAGTTAACCTAAGTGTTTCCATTAGGTTTGCAGTAGGTGCTTTGGTGTAAAATTGAAATGTATACTATTTGTATTGTCTAAGCATTGCATGCACTCAGATAACAACTTTTTTGTGTTGATGTGTACAGCCATGAAACAACTTTCAAACTACTCATAATCATGTGGGAAGTTAACTAAGGTGTTTCCATTAGGTTTGCAGTAAGTGCTTTGGTGTAAAATTGAAATGTATACTATTTGTATTCTCTAAGCATTGGATGCACTCAGATAACAACTTTTTTGTGTTGATGTCTGCAGCCATGAAACAACTTTCAAACTACTCACAATCATGTGGAAAGTTAACCTAGGTGTTTCCATTAGGTTTGCAGTAGGGCTTTGGTGTAAAATTGAAATGTATACTATTTGTATTGTCTAAGCATTGCATGCACTCA
>NW_027277156.1:0-31126 GCF_030028105.1 Mobula birostris
TCCCCCTCCCCCTATTCCCTCTAACCCCTCCTCTGTCAACCTCCTCTTCCCCTCTACCCCTCCCCCTCTCCCTCCTCTACCCTTCCCCCTTCCTCCTGCCCTCCTCCCTCCCTCCATCCCCTGTTCCTCCCCACTGTGCCCTCCGCTCTGTCCACTCTATCTCCGCTCCTCCCCTGTCTCCCCTTGTTCTGTGCACCTCTCGCACCCCTCTCCTGTGCTGAGACACCTTCAGACAAGGATTGAAACACTGCATGCACCAAGAACAGGACTGTGATGAAGCTAGTAGACACACAAAGGGCTGGAAGGCTTGGCCTGTGGAGGGAGGAAGTGACAAGGGGGCTCTGCTTCTCCAAACCATTCCACCTCACTGTCCATTCCCTTGCGACAGGCCGCAGCAAACTAATGCACAGCAAACTCCCACAAGGAGCTACCTGACTGGCCCAGATTTGGCACTGTGGTGAGGTGGGAGGTTGTCCGGTTCAGGACCCACAGCGAAGAATGAGGTAGCCTCAATCCACAGTTTACAGGATGATCTATTCAGCTGGCAGTGCGAATTAAAGAGTGTCGGGCAGATGGAGGAGGGGAGAGTGGGAATAGTGACAGAGACTGGGAGGTGATGGGTGGATCAGGTGAGGGGGAGTGATGGAAAGACGGAGGGGGGGAGAGTGCGAATAGTGACAGAGACTGGGAGGTTACGGGTGGATCAGGTGAGGGGGAGTGATGGACAGACGGAGGAGGGGAGAGTGGGAATAGTAACAGAGACTGGGAGGTGACGGATGGATCAGGTGAGGGGGAGTGATGGACAGACGGAGGAGGGGAGAGTGGGAATAGTGACAGAGACTGGGAGGTGACGGGTGGATCAGGTGAGGGGGAGTGATGGACAGACGGAGGAGGGGAGAGTGGTAATAGTGACAGAGACTGGGAGGTGACGGGTGGATCAGGTGAGGGGGAGTGATGGACAGACGGAGGAGGGGAGAGTGGGAATACGGACAGAGACTGGGAGGTGACGGGTGGATCAGATGAGGGGGAGTGATAGACAGACGGAGGAGGGGAGAGTGGGAATAGTGACAGAGACTGGGAGGTGACAGGTGGATCAGGTGAGGGGGAGTGATGGACAGACGGAGGAGGGGAGAGTGGTAATAGTGACAGAGACTGGGAGGTGACGGGTGGATCAGGTGAGGGGGAGTGATGGACAGACGGAGGAGGGGAGAGTGGGAATACGGACAGAGACTGGGAGGTGACGGGTGGATCAGATGAGGGGGAGTGATGGACAGACGGAGGAGGGGAGACTGGGAATAGTGACAGAGACTGGGAGGTGACGGGTGGATCAGGTGAGGGGAGTGATGGACAGACGGAGGAGGGGAGAGTGGGAATAGTGACAGAGACTGGGAGGTGACGGGTGGATCAGGTGAGGGGGAGTAATGGACAGACGGAGGAGGGGAGAGTGGGAATAGTGACAGAGACTGGGAGGTGACGGGTGGATCAGGTGAGGGGGAGTGACGGACAGACGGAGGGGGGGAGAGTGGGAACAGTGACAGAGACTGGGAGGTGACGGGTGGATCAGGTGAGGGGGAGTGATGGACAGACGGAGGGGTGAGAGTGGGAATAGTGACAGAGACTGGGAGGTGACGGGTGGATCAGGTGAGGGGGAGTGAGGGACAGACGGAGGAGGGGAGAGTGGGAATAGTGAAAGAGACTGGGAGGTGACGGGTGGATCAGGTGAGGGGGAGTGATGGACAGACGGAGGAGGGGAGAGTGGGAATAGTGACAGAGACTGGGAGGTGACGGGTGGATCAGGTGAGGGGGAGTGATGGACGGACGGAGGAGAGGAGAGTGGGAATAGTGACAGAGACTGGGAGGTGACGGGTGGATCAGGTGAGGGGGAGTGATGGACAGACGGAGGAGGGGAGAGTGGGAATAGTGACAGAGACAGGGAGGTGACGGGTGGATCAGGTGAGGGGGAGTGATGGACAGACGGAGGAGGGGAGAGTGGGAATAGTGACAGAGACTGGGAGGTGACGGGTGGATCAGGTGAGGGGGAGTGATCGACAGACGGAGGACAGGAGAGTGGGAATAGTGACAGAGACTCGGAGGTGGCGGGTGGATCAGGTGAGGGGGAGTGATGGACAGACGGAGGAGAGGAGAGTGGGAATAGTGACAGAGACTGGGAGGTGATGGGTGGAACAGGTGAGGGGGAGTGACGGACAGACGGAGGTGGGGAGAGTGGGAATAGTGACAGAGACTGGGAGGTGACGGGTGGATCAGGTGAGGGGGAGTGACGGACAGACGGAGGAGGGGAGAGTGGGAATAGTGACAGAGACTGGGAGGTGACGGGTGGATCAGGTGAGGGGGAGTGATGGACAGACGGAGGAGGGGAGAGTGGGAATAGTGACAGAGACTGGGAGATGACGGGTGGATCAGGTGAGGGGGAGTGATGGACAGACGGAGGAGGGGAGAGTGGGAATAGTGACAGAGACTGGGAGGTGACGGGTGGATCAGGTGAGGGGGAGTGATGGACAGACGGAGGAGGGGAGAGTGGGAATAGTGACAGAGACTGGGAGGTGGCGGGTGGATCAGGTGAGGGGGAGTGACGGACAGACGGAGGAGGGGAGAGTGGGAATAGTGACAGAGGCTGGGGGGTGACGGGTGGATCAGGTGAGGGGGAGTGAAGGAGAGACGGAGGAGGGTAGAGTGGGAATAGTGACAGAGACTGGGAGGTGACAGGTGGATCAGGTGAGGGGGAGTGACGGACAGACGGAGGAGGGGAGAGTGGGAATAGTGACAGAGACTAGGAGGTGACGGGTGGATCAGGTGAGGGGGAGTGACGGACAGACGGAGGAGGGGAGAGTGGGAATAGTGACAGAGACTGGGAGGTGACGGGTGGATCAGGTGAGGGGGAGTGACGGACAGACGGAGGAGGGGAGAGTGGGAATAGTGACAGAGACTGGGAGGTGACGGGTGGATCAGGTGAGGGGGAGTGACGGACAGACGGAGGAGGGGAGAGTGGGAATAGTGACAGAGACTGGGAGGTGACGGGTGGATCAGGTGAGGGGGAGTGAAGGAGAGACGGAGGAGGGTAGAGTGGGAATAGTGACAGAGACTGGGAGGTGACGGGTGAATCAGGTGAGGGGGAGTGACGGGCGGACGGAGGAGGGGAGAGTGGGAATAGTGACAGAGACTGGGAGGTGACGGGTGGATCAGGTGAGGGGGAGTGACGGGCGGACGGAGGAGGGGAGAGTGGGAATAGTGACAGAGACTGGGAGGTGACGGGTGGATCAGGTGAGGGGGAGTGACGGACAGATGGAGGAGGGGAGAGTGGGAATAGTGACAGAGACTGGGAGGTGACGGGTGGATCAGGTGAGGGGGAGTGATGGACAGACGGAGGAGGGGAGAGTGGGAATCGTGACAGAGACTGGGAGATGACGGGTGGATCACGTGAGGGGGAGTGATGGACAGACGGAGGAGGGGAGAGTGGGAATAGTGACAGAGACTGGGAGGTGACGGGTGGATCAGGTGAGGGGGAGTGATGGACAGACGGAGGAGGGGAGAGTGGGAATAGTGACAGAGACTGGGAGGTGGCGGGTGGATCAGGTGAGGGGGAGTAATGGACAGACGGAGGAGGGGAGAGTGGGAATAGTGACAGAGACTGGGAGGTGACAGGTGGATCAGGTGAGGGGGAGTGACGGACAGACGGAGGAGGGGAGAGTGGGAATAGTGACAGAGACTGGGAGGTGACGGGTGGATCAGGTGAGGGGGAGTGACGGACAGACGGAGGAGGGGAGAGTGGGAATAGTGACAGAGACTGGGAGGTGACGGGTGGATCAGGTGAGGGGGAGTGACGGACAGACGGAGGAGGGGAGAGTGGGAATAGTGACAGAGACTGGGAGGTGACGGGTGGATCAGGTGAGGGGGAGTGACGGACAGACGGAGGAGGGGAGAGTGGGAATAGTGACAGAGACTGGGAGGTGACGGGTGGATCAGGTGAGGGGGAGTGAAGGAGAGACGGAGGAGGGTAGAGTGGGAATAGTGACAGAGACTGGGAGGTCACGGGTGAATCAGGTGAGGGGGAGTGACGGGCGGACGGAGGAGGGGAGAGTGGGAATAGTGACAGAGACTGGGAGGTGACGGGTGGATCAGGTGAGGGGGAGTGACGGACAGACGGAGGAGGGGAGAGTGGGAATAGTGACAGAGACTGGGAGGTGACGGGTGGATCAGGTGAGGGGGAGTGATGGACAGACGGAGGAGAGGAGAGTGGGAATAGTGACAGAGACTGGGAGGTGACGGGTGGATCGGGTGGGCGGAGTGATGGACGGAGGAGGAGAGAGTGGGAACAGTGACAGAGACTGGGAGGTGACGGGTGGATCAGGTGAGGGGGAGTCATGGACAGACGGAGGAGGGGAGAGTGGGAATAGTGACAGAGACTGGGAGGTGACGGGTGGATCAGGTGAGGAGGAGTGATGGACAGACGGAGGAGGGGAGAGTGGGAATAGTGACAGAGACAGGGAGGTGACGGGTGGATCAGGTGAGGGGGAGTGAGGGACAGACGGAGGAGGGGAGAGTGCGAATAGTGACAGAGACTGGGAGGTGACGGGGAGTGATGGACAGATGGAGGAGGGGAGAGTGGGAATAGTGACAGAGACTGGGAGGTGACGGGTGGATCAGGTGAGGGGGAGTGACGGGCAGACGGATGAGGGGAGAGTGGGAATAGTGACAGAGACTGGGAGGTGACGGGTGGATCAGGTGAGGGGGAGTGACGGGTGGATCAGCTGTGTGGGAGTGATGGACAAGACGTAGGAGGTGAGAGTGGGAATAGTGACAGAGACTGGGAGGTGACGGATGGATCGGGTGAGGGGGAGTGATGGACAGACGGAGGAGGGGAGAGTGGGAATAGTGACAGAGACTGGGAGGTGACGGGTGGATCAGGTGAGGGGGAGTGATGGACAGACGGAGGACAGGAGAGTGGGAATAGTGACAGAGACTGGGAGGTGACGGTTGGATCAGGTGAGGGGGAGTGATGGACAGACGGAGGACGGGAGAGTGGGAATAGTGACGGAGACTGGGAGGTGACGGGTGGATCAGGTGAGGGGGAGTGATGGACCGATGGAGGAGGGGAGAGTGGGAATTGTGACAGAGACTGGGAGGTGACGGGTGGATCAGGTGAGTGGGAGGGACGGACAGACGGAGCAAGGGAGAGTGGGAATAGTGACATAGACTGGGACGTGACGGGTGGATCAGGTGAGGGGGAGTGACGGACAGACGGAGGAGGGGAGAGTGGGAATAGTGACAGAGACTGGGAGGTGACGGGTGGATCAGGTGAGGGGGAGTGACGGACAGACGGAGGAGGGGAGAGTGGGAATAGTGACAGAGACTGGGAGGTGACTGGTGGATCAGGTGAGGGGGAGTGATGGACAGACGGAGGAGGGGAGAGTGGGAATAGTGACAGAGACTGGGAGGTGACGGGTGGATCAGGTGAGGGGGAGTGATGGACAGGCGGAGGAGGGGAGAGTGGGAATAGTGACAGAGACTGGGAGGTGACGGGTGGATCAGGTGAGGGGGAGTGATGGACAGACGGAGGAGGGGAGAGTGGGAATATTGACAGAGACTGGGAGGTGGCGGGTGGATCAGGTGAGGGGGAGTGACGGGCAGACGGAGGAGGGGAGAGTGGGAATAGTGACAGAGACTGGAAGGTCATGGGTGGATCAGGTGAGGGGGAGTGACGGACAGACGGAGGAGGGGAGAGTGGGAATAGTGACAGAGACTGGGAGGTGACGGGTGGATCAGGTGAGGGGGAGTGATGGACAGACGGAGGAGGGGAGAGTGGGAATAGTGACAGAGACTGGGAGGTGACGGGTGGATCAGGTGAGGGGGAGTGATGGAGAGACGGAGGAGGGTAGAGTGGGAATAGTGACAGAGACTGGGAGGTGACGGGTGAATCAGGTGAGGGGGAGTGACGAGCGGACAGAGGAGGGGAGAGTGGGAATAGTGACAGAGACTGGGAAGTAACGGGTGGATCAGGTGAGGGGGAGTGACGGACAGACGGAGGAGGGGAGAGTGGGAATAGTGACAGAGACTGGGAGGTGACGGGTGGATTAGGTGAGGGGGAGTGACGGACAGACGGAGGAGGGGAGAGTGGGAATAGTGACAGAGACTGGGAGGTGACGGGTGGATCAGGTGAGGGGGAGTGACGGACAGACGGAGGAGGGAGAGTGGGAATACTGACAGAGACTGGGAGGTGACGGGTGGATCAGGTGAGGGGGAGTGATGGACAGACGGAGGAGGGGAGAGTGGGAATAGTGACAGAGACTGGGAGGTGACGGGTGGATCAGGTGAGGGGGAGTGATGGACAGACGGAGGAGGGGAGAGTGGGAATAGTGACAGAGACAGGGAGGTGATGGGTGGATCAGGTGAGGGGGAGTGATGGACAGACGGAGGAGGGGAGAGTGGGAATAGTGATGGACAGACGGAGCAGGGTAGAGTGGGAATAGTGACAGAGACTGGGAGGTGATGGGTGGATCAGGTGAGGGGGAGTGATGGACAGACGGAGGAGGGGAGAGTGGGAATAGTGACAGAGACTGGGAGGTGACGGGTGGATCAGGTGAGGAGGAGTGATGGACAGACGGAGGAGGGGAGAGTGGGAATAGTGACAGAGACTGGGAGGTGACGGGTGGATCGGGTGAGGGGGAGTGATGGACAGACGGAGGAGGGGAGAGTGGGAATAGTGACAGAGACTGGGAGGTGACGGGTGGATCCAGATGAGGGGGAGTGATGGACAGACGGAGGAGAGGACAGTGGGAATAGTGACAGAGACCTGGAGGTGACGGTTGGTTCAGGTGAGGGGGAGTGATGGACAGACGGAGGAGGGGAGAGTGGGAATAGTGACAGAGACTGGGAGGTGACGGGTGGATCAGGTGAGGGGGAGTGAGGGACAGACGGAGGAGAGGACAGTGGGAATAGTGACAGAGACTGGGAGGTGACGGGTGGATCAGGTGAGGGGGAGTGACGGACAGACGGAGGAGGGGAGAGTGGGAATAGTGACAGAGACTGGGAGGTGACGGGTGGATCAGGTGACGGGGAGTGATGGACAGATGGAGGAGGGGAGAGTGGGAATAGTGACAGAGACTGGGAGGTGACGGGTGGATCAGGTGAGGGGGAGTGACGGACAGACGGATGAGGGGAGAGTGGGAATAGTGACAGACACTGGGAGGTGACGGGTGGATCAGGTGAGGGGAGTGATGGACAAGACGGAGGAGGTGAGAGTGGGAATAGTGACAGAGACTGGGAGGCGACGGATGGATCGGGTGAGGGGGAGTGATGGACAGACGGAGGAGGGGAGAGTGGGAATAGTGACAGAGACTGGGAGGTGATGGGTGGATCAGGTGAGGGGGAGTGATGGACAGACGGAGGAGAGGAGAGTGGGAATAGTGACAGAGACTGGGAGGTGACGGGTGGATCAGGTGAGGGGGAGTGATGGACAGATGGAGGAGGGGAGAGTGGGAATACTGACAGAGACTGGGAGGTGACGGGTGGATCAGGTGAGGGGGAGTGACGGACAGACGGAGGAGGGGAGAGTGGGAATAGTGACAGAGACTGGGCGGTGACGGGTGGATCCAGATGAGGGGGAGTGACGGACAGACGGAGGACGGGAGAGTGCAATAGTGACGGAGACTGGGAGGTGACGGGTGGATCAGGTGAGGGGGAGTGATAGACAGATGGAGGAGGGGAGAGTGGGAATACTGACAGAGACTGGGAGGTGACGGGTGGATCAGGTGAGGGGGAGTGACGGACAGACGGAGGAGGGGAGACTGGGAATAGTGACAGAGACTGGGAGGTGACGGGTGGATCAGGTGAGGGGGAGTGACGGACAGACGGAGGAGGGGAGACTTGGAATAGTGACAGAGACTGGGAGGTGACGGGTGGATCAGGTGTGGGGGAGTGACGGACAGACGGAGGAGGGGAGACTGGGAATAGTGACAGAGACTGGGAGGAGACGGGTGGATCAGGTGAGGGGGAGTGATGGACAGACGGAGGAGGGGAGAGCGGGAATAATGACAGAGACTGGGAGGTGACGGGTGGATCGGGTGAGGGGGAGTGATGGACAGACGGAGGAGGGGAGAGTGGGAATAGTGACAGAGACTGGGAGGTGATGGGTCGATCAGGTGAGGGGGAGCGATGGACAGACGGAGGAGGGGAGAGTGGGAATAGTGACAGAGACTGGGAGGAGACGGGTGGGTCAGGTGTGGGGGAGTGACGGACAGACGGAGGAGGGGAGAGTGGGAATAGTGACAGAGACTGGGAGGTGACGGGTGGATCAGGTGAGGGGAAGTGACGGACAGACGGAGGAGGGGAGAGTGGGAATAGTGACAGAGACTGGGAGGTGACGGGTGGATCAGGTGAGGGGGAGTGACGGACAGACGGAGGAGGGGAGAGTGGGAATAGTGACAGAGACTGGGAGGTGACGGGTGGATCTGGTGAGGGGGAGTGATGGACAGACGGAGGATGACAGAGTGGGAATAGTGACAGAGACTGGGAGGTGACGGGTGGATCAGGTGAGGGGGAGTGATGGACAGACGGAGGAGGGGAGAGTGGGAATAGTGACAGAGACTGGGAGGTGACGGGTGGATCAGGTGAGGGGGAGTGATGGACAGACGGAGGAGGAGAGAGTGGGAATAGTGACAGAGACTGAGAGGTGACGGGTGGATCAGGTGAGTGGGAGTGATGGACAGACGGCGGAGTTGAGAGTGGGAATAGTGACAGAGACTGGGAGGTGACGGGTGGATCAGGTGAGGGGGAGTGACGGACAGACGGAGGAGGGGAGAGTGGGAATAGTGACAGAGACTGGGAGGTGACGGGTGGATCAGGTGAGGGGGAGTGATGGACAGACGGAGGAGAGGAGAGTGGGAATAGTGACAGAGACTGGGAGGTGACGGGTGGATCAGGTGGGGGGAGTGATGGACGGAGGAGGAGAGAGTGGGAATAGTGACAGAGACTGGGAGGTGACGGGTGGATCAGGTGAGGGGGAGTGATGGACAGACGGAGGAGGGGAGAGTGGGAATAGTGACAGAGACTTGGAGGTGATGGGTGGATCAGGTGAGGGGGAGCGATGGACAGACGGAGGAGGGGAGAGTGGGAATAGTGACAGAGACTGGGAGGTGACGGGTGGATCAGGTGAGGGGGAGTGATGGACAGACGGAGGACGGGAGAGTGGGAATAGTGACAGAGACTGGGAGGTGACGGGTGGATCAGGTGAGGGGGAGTGATGGACAGACGGAGGAGGGGAGAGTGGGAATAGTGACAGAGACTGGGCGGTGACGGGTGGATCCAGATGAGGGGGAGTGACGGACAGACGGAGGACGGGAGAGTGCAATAGTGACGGAGACTGGGAGGTGACGGGTGGATCAGGTGAGGGGGAGTGATGGACAGATGGAGGAGGGGAGAGTGGGAATACTGACAGAGACTGGGAGGTGACGGGTGGATCAGGTGAGGGGGAGTGACGGACAGACGGAGGAGGGGAGACTGGGAATAGTGACAGAGACTGGGAGGTGACGGGTGGATCAGGTGAGGGGGAGTGACGGACAGACGGAGGAGGGGAGACTGGGAATAGTGACAGAGACTGGGAGGTGACGGGTGGATCAGGTGTGGGGGAGTGACGGACAGACGGAGGAGGGGACACTGGGAATAGTGACAGAGACTGGGAGGAGACGGGTGGGTCAGGTGTGGGGGAGTGACGGACAGACGGAGGAGGGGAGAGTGGGAATAGTGACAGAGACTGGGAGGTGACGGGTGGATCAGGTGAGGGGAAGTGACGGACAGACGGAGGAGGGGAGAGTGGGAATAGTGACAGAGACTGGGAGGTGACGGGTGGATCAGGTGAGGGGAAGTGACGGACAGACGGAGGAGGGGAGAGTGGGAATAGTGACAGAGACTGGGAGGTGACGGGTGGATCAGGTGAGGGGGAGTGATGGACAGACGGAGGATGACAGAGTGGGAATAGTGACAGAGACTGGGAGGTGACGGGTGGATCAGGTGAGGGGGAGTGATGGACAGACGGAGGAGGGGAGAGTGGGAATAGTGACAGAGACTGGGAGGTGACGGGTGGATCAGGTGAGGGGGAGTGATGGACAGACGGCGGAGTTGAGAGTGGGAATAGTGACAGAGACTGGGAGGTGACGGGTGGATCAGGTGAGAGGGAGTGACGGACAGACGGAGGAGGGGAGAGTGGGAATAGTGACAGAGACTGGGAGGTGACGGGTGGATCAGGTGAGGGGGAGTGATGGACAGACGGAGGAGAGGAGAGTGGGAATAGTGACAGAGACTGGGAGGTGACGGGTGGATCAGGTGGGGGGAGTGATGGACGGAGGAGGAGAGAGTGGGAATAGTGACAGAGACTGGGAGGTGACGGGTGGATCAGGTGAGGGGGAGTGATGGACAGACGGAGGAGGGGAGAGCGGGAATAATGACAGAGACTGGGAGGTGACGGGTGGATCGGGTGAGGGGGAGTGATGGACAGACGGAGGAGGGGAGATTGGGAATAGTGATAGAGACTGGGAGGTGACGGGTGGATCAGGTGAAGGGGAGTGATGGACAGACGGAGGAGGGGAGAGTGGGAATAGTGACAGAGACTGGGAGGTGACGGGTGGATCAGGTGAGGGGGAGTGATGGACAGACGGAGGAGAGGAGAGTGGGAATAGTGACAGAGACTGGGAGGTGACGGGTGGGTCAGGTGAGGGGGAGTGATGGACAGACGGAGGAGAGGAGAGTGGGAATAGTGACAGAGACCTGGAGGTGACGGTTGGATCAGGTGAGGGGGAGTGATAGACAGACGGAGGAGGGGAGAGTGGGAATAGTGTCAGAGACTGGGAGGGGACGGGTGGGTCAGGTGAGGGGGAGTGATGGACAGACGGAGGAGGGGAGAGTGGGAATAGTGACAGAGACTGGGAGGTGACGGGTGGATCAGGTGAGGGGAGTGATGGACAGACGGAGGACGGGAGAGTGGGAATAATGACAGAGACTGGGAGGTGACGGGTGGATCAGGTGAGGGGGAGTGAGGGACAGACGGAGGAGAGGAGAGTGGGAATAGTGACAGAGACTGGGAGGTGACGGGTGGATCAGGTGAGGGGGAGTGATGGACAGACGGAGGAGGGGAGAGTGGGAATAGTGACAGAGACTGGGAGGTGACGGGTCGATCAGGTGAGTGGGAGTGACGGACAGACGGAGGAAGGGAGAGTGGGAATAGTGACGGAGACTGGGAGGTGACGGGTGGATCAGGTGAGGGGGAGTGATGGACAGATGGAGGAGGGGAGAGTGGGAATAGTGACAGAGACTGGGAGGTGACGGGTGGATCAGGTGAGGGGGAGTGAGGGACAGACGGAGAAGGGGAGAGTGGGAATAGTGACAGAGACTGGGAGGTGACAGGTGGATCAGGTGGGGGGAGTGATGGACGGAGGAGGGGAGAGTGGGAATAGTGACAGAGACTGGGAGGTGACGGGTGGATCAGGTGAGGGGGAGTGAGGGACAGACGGAGGAGGGGAGAGTGGGAATAATGACAGAGACTGGGAGGTGACGGGTGGATCAGGTGAGGGGGAGTGATGGACAGACGGAGGAGGGGAGAGTGGGAATAGTGACAGAGACTGGGAGGTGACGGGTCGATCAGGTGAGTGGGAGTGACGGACAGACGGAGGAAGGGAGAGTGGGAATAGTGACGGAGACTGGGAGGTGACGGGTGGATCAGGTGAGGGGGAGTGAGGGACAGACGGAGAAGGGGAGAGTGGGAATAGTGACAGAGACTGGGAGGTGACGGGTGGATCAGGTGAGGGGGAGTGAGGGACAGACGGAGAAGGGGAGAGTGGGAATAGTGACAGAGACTGGGAGGTGACAGGTGGATCAGGTGGGGGGAGTGATGGACGGAGGAGGGGAGAGTGGGAATAGTGACAGAGACTGGGAGGTGACGGGTGGATGAGGTGAGGTGGAGTAATGGACAGACGGAGGAGGGGAGAGTGGGAATAGTGACAGAGACTGGGAGGTGACGGGTGGATCAGGTGAGGGGGAGTGATGGACAGATGGAGGAGGGGAGAGTGGGAATAGTGACAGAGACTGGGAGGTGACGGGTGGATCAGGTGAGGGGGAGTGATGGACAGACGGAGAGGGGGAGAGTGGTAATAGTAACAGAGACTGGGAGGTGACGGGTGGATCAGGTGGGGGGAGTGATGGACAGACGGAAGAGGGGAGAGTGGGAGTAGTGACAGAGACTGGGAGGTGACGGGTGGATCAGGTGAGGGGGAGTGATGGACAGACGGAGGAGGGGAGAGTGGGAATAGTGACAGAGACTGGGAGGTGACGGGTGAATCAGGTGAGGGGGAGTGAGGGACAGACGGAGGAGGGGAGACTGGGAGTAGTGACAGAGACTGGGAGGTGACGGGTGGATCAGGTGAGGAGAAGTGATGGACAGACGGAGGGGGGAAGAGTGGGAATAGTAACAGAGACTGGGAGGTGACGGGTGGATCAGGTGAGGGGGAGTGATGGACAGACGGAGGAGGGGAGAGTGGGAATAGTGACAGAGACTGGGAGGTGACGGGTGGATCAGGTGAGGGGGAGTGATGGACAGACGGAGGAGGGGAGAGTGGGAATAGTGACAGAGACTGGGAGGTGACGGGTGGATCAGGTGAGGGGGAGTGATGGACAGACGGAGGAGAGGAGAGTGGGAATAGTGACAGAGACTGGGAGGTGACGGGTGGATCAGGTGAGGGGGAGTGATGGACAGACGGAGGAGGGGAGAGTGGGAATTGTGACAGAGACTGGGAGGTGACGGGTGGATCAGGTGAGGGGGAGGGATGGACAGACGGAGGAGGGGAGAGTGGGAATAGTGACAGAGACTGGGAGGTGACGGGTGGATCAGGTGAGGGGGAGTGATGGACAGACGGAGGAGGGGAGAGCGGGAAAAATGACAGAGACTGGGAGGTGACGGGTGGATCAGGTGAGGGGGAGTGATGGACAGACGGAGGAGGGGAGAGTGGGAATAGTGATGGACAGACGGAGCAGGGGAGAGTGGGAATAGTGACAGAGACTGGGAGGTGACGGGTGGATCGGGTGAGGGGGAGTGATGGACAGACGGAGGAGGGGAGATTGGGAATAGTGACAGAGACTGGGAGGTGACGGGTGGATCCAGATGAGGGGGAGTGATGGACAGACGGAGGAGAGGAGAGTGGGAATAGTGACAGAGACCTGGAGGTGACGGTTGGATCAGGTGAGGAGGAGTGATGGACAGGCGGAGGAGGGGAGAGTGGGAATAGTGACAGAGACTGGGAGGTGACGGGTGGATCAGGTGAGGGGAGTGATGGACAGACGGAGGACGGGAGAGTGGGAATAATGACAGAGACTGGGAGGTGACGGGTGGATCAGGTGAGGGGGAGTGACGGACAGACGGAGGAGGGGAGAGTGGGAATAGTGACAGAGACTGGGAGGTGACGGGTCGATCAGGTGAGTGGGAGTGACGGACAGACGGAGGAAGGGAGAGTGGGAATACTGACATAGACTGGGAGGTGACGGGTGGATCAGGTGAGGGGGAGTGATGGACAGACGGAGGAGGGGAGAGTGGGAATAGTGACAGAGACTGGGAGGTGACGGGTGGATCAGGTGAGGGGGAGTGATGGACAGATGGAGGAGGGGAGAGTAGGAATAGTGACAGAGACTGGGAGGTGACGGGTGGATCAGGTGAGGGGGAGTGAGGGACAGACGGAGAAGGGGAGAGTGGGAATAGTGACAGAGACTGGGAGGTGACAGGTGGATCAGGTGGGGGGAGTGATGGACGGAGGAGGGGAGAGTGGGAATAGTGACAGAGACTGGGAGGTGACGGGTGGATCAGGTGAGGTGGAGTAATGGACAGACGGAGGAGGGGAGAGTGGGAATAGTGACAGAGACTGGGAGGTGACGGGTGGATCAGGTGAGGGGGAGTGATGGACAGACGGAGGGGGGGAGAGTGGGAATAGTAACAGAGACTGGGAGGTGACGGGTGGATCAGGTGGGGTGAGTGATGGACAGACGGAGGAGGGGAGAGTGGGAATAGTGACAGAGACTGGGAGGTGACGGGTGGATCAGGTGAGGGGGAGTGATGGACAGACGGAGGAGGGGAGAGTGGGAATAGTGACAGAGACTGGGAGGTGACGGGTGAATCAGGTGAGGGGGAGTGAGGGACAGACGGAGGAGGGGAGAGTGGGAATAGTGACAGAGACTGGGAGGTGACGGGTGGATCAGGTGAGGGGGAGTGATGGACAGACGGAGGGGGGGAGAGTGGGAATAGTAACAGAGACTGGGAGGTGATGGGTGGATCAGGCGGGGGGAGTGATGGACGGAGGAGGGGAGAGTGGGAATAGTGACAGAGACTGGGAGGTGACGGGTGGATCAGGTGAGGGGGAGTGACGGGCGGACGGAGGAGGTGAGAGTGGGAATAGTGACAGAGACTGGGAGGTAACGGGTGGATCGGGTGAGGGGGAGTAATGGACAGACGGAGGAGGGGAGATTGGGAATAGTGACAGAGACTGGGAGGTGACGGGTGGATCAGGTGCGGGGGAGTGACGGACAGACGGAGGAGGGGAGAGTGGGAATAGTGACAGAGACTGGGAGCTGACGGGTGGATCCAGGTGAGGGGGAGTGATGGACAGACGGAGGAGAGGAGAGTGGGAATAGTGACAGAGACATGGAGGTGACGGTTGGATCAGGTGAGGGGGAGTGATGGACAGACGGAGGAGGGGAGAGTGGGAATAGTGACAGAGACTGGGAGGTGACGGGTGGATCAGGTGAGGGGGAGTGAGGGACAGACGGAGGAGGGGAGAGTGGGAATAGTGACAGAGACTGGGAGGTGACGGGTGGATCAGGTGAGGGGGAGTGACGGACAGACGGAGGAGGGGAGAGTGGGAATAGTGACAGAGACTGGGAGGTGACGGGTGGATCAGGTGAGTGGGAGTGACGGACAGACGGAGGAAGGGAGAGTGGGAATAGTGACATAGACTGGGAGGTGACGGGTGGATCAGGTGAGGGGGAGTGATGGACAGACGGAGGAGGGGAGAGTGGGAATAGTGACAGAGACTGGGAGGTGACGGGTGAATCAGGTGAGGGGGAGTGAGGGACAGACGGAGGAGGGGAGAGTGGGAATAGTGACAGAGACTGGGAGGTGACGGGTGGATCAGGTGAGGGGGAGTGATGGACAGACGGAGGGGGGGAGAGTGGGAATAGTAACAGAGACTGGGAGGTGATGGGTGGATCAGGCGGGGGGAGTGATGGACGGAGGAGGGGAGAGTGGGAATAGTGACAGAGACTGGGAGGTGACGGGTGGATCAGGTGAGGGGGAGTGACGGGCGGACGGAGGAGGTGAGAGTGGGAATAGTGACAGAGACTGGGAGGTAACGGGTGGATCGGGTGAGGGGGAGTAATGGACAGACGGAGGAGGGGAGATTGGGAATAGTGACAGAGACTGGGAGGTGACGGGTGGATCAGGTGAGGGGGAGTGACGGACAGACGGAGGAGGGGAGAGTGGGAATAGTGACAGAGACTGGGAGGTGACGGGTGGATCCAGGTGAGGGGGAGTGATGGACAGACGGAGGAGAGGAGAGTGGGAATAGTGACAGAGACATGGAGGTGACGGTTGGATCAGGTGAGGGGGAGTGATGGACAGACGGAGGAGGGGAGAGTGGGAATAGTGACAGAGACTGGGAGGTGACGGGTGGATCAGGTGAGGGGGAGTGAGGGACAGACGGAGGAGGGGAGAGTGGGAATATTGACAGAGACTGGGAGGTGACGGGTGGATCAGGTGAGGGGGAGTGACGGACAGACGGAGGAGGGGAGAGTGGGAATAGTGACAGAGACTGGGAGGTGACTGGTGGATCAGGTGTGGGGAGTGACGGACAGACGGAGGAGGGGAGAGTGGGAATAGTGACAGAGACTGGGAGGTGACGGGTGGATCAGGTGAGGGGGAGTGATGGACAGACGGAGGAGGGGAGAGTGGGAATAGTGACAGAGACTGGGAGGTGACGGGTGGATCAGGTGAGGGGGAGTGAGGGACAGACGGAGGACAGGAGAGTGGGAATAGTGACAGAGACTGGGAGGTGACGGGTGGATCAGGTGAGGGGGAGTGATGGACAGACGGAGGGGGGGAGAGTGGGAATAGTATCAGAGACTTGGAGGTGATGGGTGGATCAGGCGGGGGGAGTGATGGACGGAGGAGGGGAGAGTGGGAATAGTGACAGAGACTGGGAGGTGACGGGTGGATCAGGTGAGGAGGAGTGACGGGCGGACGGAGGAGGTGAGAGTGGGAATAGTGACAGAGACTGGGAGGTAACGGGTGGATCAGGTGAGGGAGAGTAATGGACAGACGGAGGAGGGGAGATTGGGAATAGTGACAGAGACTGGGAGGTGACGGTTGGATCAGGTGAGGGGGAGTGAGGGACAGACGGAGGAGGGGAGAGTGGGAATAGTGACAGAGACTGGGAGGTGACGGGTGGATCAGGTGAGGGGGAGTGATGGACAGATGTAGGAGGGGAGAGTGGGAATAGTGACAGAGACTGGGAGGTGACGGGTGGATCAGGTGAGTGGGAGTGACGGACAGACGGAGGAAGGGGAGAGTGGGAATAGTGACATAGACTGGGAGGTGACGGGTGGATCAGGTGAGGGGAGTAACGGACAGACGGAGGAGGGGAGAGTGGGAATAGTGACAGAGACTGGGAGGTGACGGGTGGATCCAGGTGAGGGGAGTGATGGACCGACGGAGGAGGGGAGAGTGGGAATAGTGACAGAGACTGGGAGGTGACGGGTGGATCAGGTGAGGGGGAGTGGGAATAGTGACAGAGACTGGGAGGTGATGGGTGGATCAGGTGAGGGAGAGTGATGCACAGACGGAGGAGGGGAGAGTGGGAATAGTGACAGAGACTGTGAGGTGACGGGTGGATCCAGGTGAGGGGGAGTGACGGACAGACGGAGGAGGGGAGAGTGGGAATAGTGACAGAGACTGGGAGGTGACGGGTGGATCAGGTGAGGGGGAGTGATGGACAGACGGAGGAGGGGAGAGTGGGAATAGTGACAGAGACTGGGAGGTGACGGGTGGATCAGGTGAGGGGGAGTGACGGACAGACGGAGGAGGGGGAGAGTGGGAATAGTGACAGAGACTGGGAGGTGACGGGTGGATCCAGGTGAGGGGGAGTGATGGACAGACGGAGGAGGGGAGAGTGGGAATAGTGACAGAGACTGGGAGGTGACGGGTGGATCAGGTGTGGGGGAGTGACGGACAGACGGAGGAGGGGAGAGTGGGAATAGTGTCAGAGACTGGGAGGTGACGGGTGGATCAGGTGAGGGGGAGTGATGGACAGACGGAGGAGGGGAGAGTGGGAATAGTGACAGAGACTGGGAGGTGACGGGTGGATCAGGTGAGGGGGAGTGATGGACAGACGGAGGACAGGAGAGTGGGAATAGTGACAGAGACTGGGAGGTGACGGGTGGATCAGGTGAGGGGGAGTGATGGACAGACGGAGGGGGGGAGAGTGGGAATAGTAACAGAGACTGGGAGGTGATGGGTGGATCAGGCGGGGGGAGTGATGGACGGAGGAGGGGAGAGTGGGAATAGTGACATAGACTGGGAGGTGACGGGTGGATCAGGTGAGGGGGAGTGATGGACAGACGGAGGAGGGGAGAGTGGGAATAGTGACAGAGACTGGGAGGTGACGGGTGAATCAGGTGAGGGGGAGTGAGGGACAGACGGAGGAGGGGAGAGTGGGAATATTGACAGAGACTGGGAGGTGACGGGTGGATCAGGTGAGGGGGAGTGATGGACAGACGGAGGGGGGGAGAGTGGGAATAGTAACAGAGACTGGGAGGTGATGGGTGGATCAGGCGGGGGGAGTGATGGACGGAGGAGGGGAGAGTGGGAATAGTGACAGTGACTGGGAGGTGACGGGTGGATCAGGTGAGGGGGAGTGACGGGCGGACGGAGGAGGTGAGAGTGGGAATAGTGACAGAGACTGGGAGGTAACGGGTGGATCGGGTGAGGGGGAGTAATGGACAGACGGAGGAGGGGAGATTGGGAATATTGACAGAGACTGGGAGGTGACGGGTGGATCAGGTGAGGGGGAGTGACGGACAGACGGAGGAGGGGAGAGTGGGAATAGTGACAGAGACTGGGAGGTGACGGGTGGATCAGGTGTGGGGGAGTGACGGACAGACGGAGGAGGGGAGAGTGGGAATAGTGACAGAGACTGGGAGGTGACGGGTGGATCAGGTGAGGGGGAGTGATGGACAGACGGAGGAGGGGAGAGTGGGAATAATGACAGAGACTGGGAGGTGACGGGTGGATCAGGTGAGGGGGAGTGAGGGACAGACGGAGGACAGGAGAGTGGGAATAGTGACAGAGACTGGGAGGTGACGGGTGGATCAGGTGAGGGGGAGTGATGGACAGACGGAGGGGGGGAGAGTGGGAATAGTAACAGAGACTGGGAGGTGATGGGTGGATCAGGCGGGGGGAGTGATGGACGGAGGAGGGGAGAGTGGGAATAGTGACAGAGACTGGGAGGTGACGGGTGGATCAGGTGAGGAGGAGTGACGGGCGGACGGAGGAGGTGAGAGTGGGAATAGTGACAGAGACTGGGAGGTAACGGGTGGATCAGGTGAGGGAGAGTAATGGACAGACGGAGGAGGGGAGATTGGGAATAGTGACAGAGACTGGGAGGTGACGGTTGGATCAGGTGAGGGGGAGTGAGGGACAGACGGAGGAGGGGAGAGTGGGAATAGTGACAGAGACTGGGAGGTGACGGGTGGATCAGGTGAGGGGGAGTGATGGACAGATGTAGGAGGGGAGAGTGGGAATAGTGACAGAGACTGGGAGGTGACGGGTGGATCAGGTGAGTGGGTGTGACGGACAGACGGAGGAAGGGAGAGTGGGAATAGTGACATAGACTGGGAGGTGACGGGTGGATCAGGTGAGGGGGAGTAACGGACAGACGGAGGAGGGGAGAGTGGGAATAGTGACAGAGACTGGGAGGTGACGGGTGGATCCAGGTGAGGGGAGTGATGGACAGACGGAGGAGGGGAGAGTGGGAATAGTGACAGAGACTGGGAGGTGACGGGTAGATCCAGGTGAGGGGGAGTGATGGACAGACGGAGGAGGGGAGAGTGGGAATAGTGACAGAGACTGGGAGGTGACGGGTGGATCAGGTGAGGGGGAGTGGGAATAGTGACAGAGACTGGGAGGTGATGGGTGGATCAGGTGAGGGAGAGTGATGCACAGACGGAGGAGGGGAGAGTGGGAATAGTGACAGAGACTGTGAGGTGACGGGTGGATCCAGGTGAGGGGGAGTGACGGACAGACGGAGGAGGGGAGAGTGGGAATAGTGACAGAGACTGGGAGGTGACGGGTGGATCAGGTGAGGGGGAGTGATGGACAGACGGAGGAGGGGAGAGTGGGAATAGTGACAGAGACTGGGAGGTGACGGGTGGATCAGGTGAGGGGGAGTGACGGACAGACGGAGGAGGGGAGAGTGGGAATAGTGACAGAGACTGGGAGGTGACGGGTGGATCCAGGTGAGGGGGAGTGATGGACAGACGGAGGAGAGGAGAGTGGGAATAGTGACAGAGACATGGAGGTGACGGTTGGATCAGGTGAGGGGGAGTGATGGACAGACGGAGGAGGGGAGAGTGGGAATAGTGACAGAGACTGGGAGGTGACGGGTGGATCAGGTGAGGGGGAGTGAGGGACAGACGGAGGAGGGGAGAGTGGGAATAGTGACAGAGACTGGGAGGTGACGGGTGGATCAGGTGAGGGGGAGTGACGGACAGACGGAGGAGGGGAGAGTGGGAATAGTGACAGAGACTGGGAGGTGACGGGTGGATCAGGTGTGGGGGAGTGACGGACAGACGGAGGAGGGGAGAGTGGGAATGGTGACAGAGACTGGGAGGTGACGGGTGGATCAGGTGAGGGGGAGTGATGGACAGACGGAGGAGGGGAGAGTGGGAATAGTGACAGAGACTGGGAGGTGACGGGTGGATCTGGTGAGGGGGAGTGATGGACAGACGGAGGACAGGAGAGTGGGAATAGTGACAGAGACTGGGAGGTGACGGGTGGATCAGGTGAGGGGGAGTGATGGACAGACGGAGGGGGGGAGAGTGGGAATAGTAACAGAGACTGGGAGGTGATGGGTGGATCAGGCGGGGGGAGTGATGGACGGAGGAGGGGAGAGTGGGAATAGTGACAGAGACTGGGAGGTAACGGGTGGATCAGGTGAGGGAGAGTAATGGACAGACGAGGAGGGGAGAGTGGGAATAGTGACAGAGACTGGGAGGTGACGGGTGGATCAGGTGAGGGGGAGTGATGGACAGATGTAGGAGGGGAGAGTGGGAATAGTGACAGAGACTGGGAGGTGACGGGTGGATCAGGTGAGTGGGAGTGACGGACAGACGGAGGAAGGGAGAGTGGGAATAGTGACATAGACTGGGAGGTGACGGGTGGATCAGGTGAGGGGGAGTGATGGACAGACGGAGGAGGGGAGAGTGGGAATAGTGACAGAGACTGGGAGGTGACGGGTGAATCAGGTGAGGGGGAGTGAGGGACAGACGGAGGAGGGGAGAGTGGGAATAGTGACAGAGACTGGGAGGTGACGGGTGGATCAGGTGAGGGGGAGTGATGGACAGACGGAGGGGGGGAGAGTGGGAATACTAACAGAGACTGGGAGGTGATGGGTGGATCAGGCGGGGGGAGTGATGGACAGAGGAGGGGAGAGTGGGAATAGTGACAGAGACTGGGAGGTGACGGGTGGATCAGGTGAGGGGGAGTGACGGGCGGACGGAGGAGGTGAGAGTGGGAATAGTGACAGAGACTGGGAGGTAACGGGTGGATCAGGTGAGGGAGAGTAATGGACAGACGGAGGAGGGGAGATTGGGAATAGTGACAGAGACTGGGAGGTGACGGTTGGATCAGGTGAGGGGAGTGAGGGACAGACGGAGGAGGGGAGAGTGGGAATAGTGACAGAGACTGGGAGGTGACGGGTGGATCACGTGAGGGGGAGTGATGGACAGATGTAGGAGGGGAGAGTGGGAATAGTGACAGAGACTGGGAGGTGACGGGTGGATCAGGTGAGTGGGAGTGACGGACAGACGGAGGAAGGGAGAGTGGGAATAGTGACATAGACTGGGAGGTGACGGGTGGATCAGGTGAGGGGGAGTGATGGACAGACGGAGGAGGGGAGAGTGGGAATAGTGACAGAGACTGGGAGGTGACGGGTGAATCAGGTGAGGGGGAGTGAGGGACAGACGGAGGAGGGGAGAGTGGGAATAGTGACAGAGACTGGGAGGTGACGGGTGGATCAGGTGAGGGGGGAGTGATGGACAGACGGAGGGGGGGAGAGTGGGAATACTAACAGAGACTGGGAGGTGATGGGTGGATCAGGCGGGGGGAGTGATGGACGGAGGAGGGGAGAGTGGGAATAGTGACAGAGACTGGGAGGTGACGGGTGGATCAGGTGAGGGGGAGTGACGGGCGGACGGAGGAGGTGAGAGTGGGAATAGTGACAGAGACTGGGAGGTAACGGGTGGATCGGGTGAGGGGGAGTAATGGACAGACGGAGGAGGGGAGATTGGGAATAGTGACAGAGACTGGGAGGTGACGGGTGGATCAGGTGAGGGGGAGTGACGGACAGACGGAGGAGGGGAGAGTGGGAATAGTGACAGAGACTGGGAGGTGACGGGTGGATCCAGGTGAGGGGGAGTGATGGACAGACGGAGGAGAGGAGAGAGGGAATAGTGACAGAGACATGGAGGTGACGGTTGGATCAGGTGAGGGGGAGTGATGGACAGACGGAGGAGGAGAGTGGGAATAGTGACAGAGACTGGGAGGTGACGGGTGGATCAGGTGAGGGGGAGTGAGGGACAGACGGAGGAGGGGAGAGTGGGAATATTGACAGAGACTGGGAGGTGACGGGGTGGATCAGGTGAGGGGGAGTGACGGACAGACGGAGGAGGGGAGAGTGGGAATAGTGACAGAGACTGGGAGGTGACGGGTGGATCAGGTGTGGGGGAGTGACGGACAGACGGAGGAGGGGAGAGTGGGAATAGTGACAGAGACCGGGAGGTGACGGGTGGATCAGGTGAGGGGAGTGATGGACAGACGGAGGAGGGGAGAGTGGGAATAATGACAGAGACTGGGAGGTGACGGGTGGATCAGGTGAGGGGGAGTGAAGGACAGACGGAGGACAGGAGAGTGGGAATAGTGACAGAGACTGGGAGGTGACGGGTGGATCAGGTGAGGGGGAGTGATGGACAGACGGAGGGGGGGAGAGTGGGAATAGTAACAGAGACTGGGAGGTGATGGGTGGATCAGGCGGGGGGAGTGATGGACGGAGGAGGGGAGAGTGGGAATAGTGACAGAGACTGGGAGGTGACGGGTGGATCAGGTGAGGAGGAGTGACGGGCGGACGGAGGAGGTGAGAGTGGGAATAGTGACAGAGACTGGGAGGTAACGGGTGGATCAGGTGAGGGAGAGTAATGGACAGACGGAGGAGGGGAGATTGGGAATAGTG
The DNA here is from genome assembly GCF_030028105.1 of Mobula birostris. Lineage (NCBI taxonomy): Eukaryota > Metazoa > Chordata > Chondrichthyes > Myliobatiformes > Myliobatidae > Mobula > Mobula birostris. The sequence goes on from NW_027277156.1 coordinate 22,545, forward strand.
ACAGAGACTGGGAGGTGACGGTTGGATCAGGTGAGGGGGAGTGAGGGACAGACGGAGGAGGGGAGAGTGGGAATAGTGACAGAGACTGGGAGGTGACGGGTGGATCAGGTGAGGGGGAGTAATGGACAGATGTAGGAGGGGAGAGTGGGAATAGTGACAGAGACTGGGAGGTGACGGGTGGATCAGGTGAGTGGGTGTGACGGACAGACGGAGGAAGGGAGAGTGGGAATAGTGACATAGACTGGGAGGTGACGGGAGGATCCAGGTGAGGGGGAGTGACGGACAGACGGAGGAGGGGAGAGTGGGAATAGTGACAGAGACTGGGAGGTGACGGGTGGATCAGGTGAGGGGGAGTGATGGACAGACGGAGGAGGGGAGAGTGGGAATTGTGACAGAGACTGGGAGGTGACGGGTGGATCAGGTGAGGGGGAGTGACGGACAGACGGAGGAGGGGAGAGTGGGAATAGTGACAGAGACTGGGAGGTGATGGGTGGATCCAGGTGAGGGGGGAGTGACGGACAGACGGAGGAGGGGAGAGTGGGAATAATGACAGAGACTGGGAGGTGACGGGTGGATCAGGTGAGGGGGAGTGACGGACAGACGGAGGAGGGGAGAGTGGGAATAGTGACAGAGACTGGGAGGTGACGGGTGGATCAGGTGAGGGGGAGTGATGGACAGGCGGAGGAGGGGAGAGTGGGAATAGTGACAGAGACTGGGAGGTGACGGGTGGATCAGGCGAGGGGAGTGATGGACAAGACGGAGGAGGTGAGAGTGGGAATAGTGACAGAGACTGGGAGGAGACGGATGGATCGGGTGAGGGGGAGTGATGGACAGACGGAGGAGGGGAGAGTGGGAATAGTGACAGAGACTGGGAGGTGACGGTTGGATCAGGTGAGGGGGAGTGATGGACAGACGGAGGACGGGAGAGTGGGAATAGTGACGGAGACTGGGAGGTGACGGGTGGATCAGGTGAGGGGGAGTGTTGGACAGATGGAGGAGGGGAGAGTGGGAATAGTGACAGAGACTGGGAGGTGACGGGTGGATCAGGTGAGGGGGAGTGACGGACAGACGGAGGAAGGGAGAGTGGGAATAGTGACATAGACTGGGAGGTGACGGGTGGATCAGGTGAGGGGGAGTGACGGACAAGACGGAGGAGGGGAGAGTGGGAAAAGTGACAGAGACTGGGAGGTGACGGGTGGATCAGGTGAAGGGGAGTGACGGGTGATCAGCTGTGTGGGAGTGATAGACAGACGGAGGAGGGGAGAGTGGGCATAGTGTCAGAGAGTGGGAGGGGACGGGTGGATCAGGTGAGGGGGAGTGATGGATAGATGGAGGAGGGGAGAGTGGGAATAGTGACAGAGACTGGGAGGTCACGGGTGGATCAGGTGAGGGGGAGTGATGGACAGACGGAGGAGAGGAGAGTGGGAATAGTGACAGAGACTGGGAGGTGACGGGTGGATCAGGTGAGGGGGAGTGACGGACAGACGGAGGAAGGGAGAGTGGGAATAGTGACATAGACTGGGAGGTGAACGGGTGGATCAGGTGAGGGGGAGTGATGGACAGACGGAGGAGGGGAGAGTGGGAATAGTGATGGACAGACGGAGCAGGGGAGAGTGGGAATAGTGACAGAGACTGGGAGGTGACGGGTGGATCGGGTGAGGGGGAGTGATGGACAGACGGAGGAGGGGAGATTGGGAATAGTGACAGAGACTGGGAGGTGACGGGTGGATCCAGATGAGGGGGAGTGATGGACAGACGGAGGAGAGGAGAGTGGGAATAGTGACAGAGACCTGGAGGTGACGGTTGGATCAGGTGAGGAGGAGTGATGGACAGGCGGAGGAGGGGAGAGTGGGAATAGTGACAGAGACTGGGAGGTGACGGGTGGATCAGGTGAGGGGAGTGATGGACAGACGGAGGACGGGAGAGTGGGAATAATGACAGAGACTGGGAGGTGACGGGTGGATCAGGTGAGGGGGAGTGACGGACAGACGGAGGAGGGGAGAGTGGGAATAGTGACAGAGACTGGGAGGTGACGGGTCGATCAGGTGAGTGGGAGTGACGGACAGACGGAGGAAGGGAGAGTGGGAATACTGACATAGACTGGGAGGTGACGGGTGGATCAGGTGAGGGGGAGTGATGGACAGACGGAGGAGGGGAGAGTGGGAATAGTGACAGAGACTGGGAGGTGACGGGTGGATCAGGTGAGGGGGAGTGATGGACAGATGGAGGAGGGGAGAGTAGGAATAGTGACAGAGACTGGGAGGTGACGGGTGGATCAGGTGAGGGGGAGTGAGGGACAGACGGAGAAGGGGAGAGTGGGAATAGTGACAGAGACTGGGAGGTGACAGGTGGATCAGGTGGGGGGGAGTGATGGACGGAGGAGGGAGAGTGGGAATAGTGACAGAGACTGGGAGGTGACGGGTGGATCAGGTGAGGTGGAGTAATGGACAGACGGAGGAGGGGAGAGTGGGAATAGTGACAGAGACTGGGAGGTGACGGGTGGATCAGGTGAGGGGGAGTGATGGACAGACGGAGGGGGGGAGAGTGGGAATAGTAACAGAGACTGGGAGGTGACGGGTGGATCAGGTGGGGTGAGTGATGGACAGACGGAGGAGGGGAGAGTGGGAATAGTGACAGAGACTGGGAGGTGACGGGTGGATCAGGTGAGGGGGAGTGATGGACAGACGGAGGAGGGGAGAGTGGGAATAGTGACAGAGACTGGGAGGTGACGGGTGAATCAGGTGAGGGGGAGTGAGGGACAGACGGAGGAGGGGAGAGTGGGAATAGTGACAGAGACTGGGAGGTGACGGGTGGATCAGGTGAGGGGGAGTGATGGACAGACGGAGGGGGGGAGAGTGGGAATAGTAACAGAGACTGGGAGGTGATGGGTGGATCAGGCGGGGGGAGTGATGGACGGAGGAGGGGAGAGTGGGAATAGTGACAGAGACTGGGAGGTGACGGGTGGATCAGGTGAGGGGGAGTGACGGGCGGACGGAGGAGGTGAGAGGTGGGAATAGTGACAGAGACTGGGAGGTAACGGGTGGATCGGGTGAGGGGGAGTAATGGACAGACGGAGGAGGGGAGATTGGGAATAGTGACAGAGACTGGGAGGTGACGGGTGGATCAGGTGCGGGGGAGTGACGGACAGACGGAGGAGGGGAGAGTGGGAATAGTGACAGAGACTGGGAGCTGACGGGTGGATCCAGGTGAGGGGGAGTGATGGACAGACGGAGGAGAGGAGAGTGGGAATAGTGACAGAGACATGGAGGTGACGGTTGGATCAGGTGAGGGGGAGTGATGGACAGACGGAGGAGGGGAGAGTGGGAATAGTGACAGAGACTGGGAGGTGACGGGTGGATCAGGTGAGGGGAGTGAGGGACAGACGGAGGAGGGGAGAGTGGGAATAGTGACAGAGACTGGGAGGTGACGGGTGGATCAGGTGAGGGGGAGTGACGGACAGACGGAGGAGGGGGAGAGTGGGAATAGTGACAGAGACTGGGAGGTGACGGGTGGATCAGGTGAGTGGGAGTGACGGACAGACGGAGGAAGGGAGAGTGGGAATAGTGACATAGACTGGGAGGTGACGGGTGATCAGGTGAGGGGAGTGATGGACAGACGGAGGAGGGGAGAGTGGGAATAGTGACAGAGACTGGGAGGTGACGGGTGAATCAGGTGAGGGGGAGTGAGGGACAGACGGAGGAGGGGAGAGTGGGAATAGTGACAGAGACTGGGAGGTGACGGGTGGATCAGGTGAGGGGGAGTGATGGACAGACGGAGGGGGGGAGAGTGGGAATAGTAACAGAGACTGGGAGGTGATGGGTGGATCAGGCGGGGGGAGTGATGGACGGAGGAGGGGAGAGTGGGAATAGTGACAGAGACTGGGAGGTGACGGGTGGATCAGGTGAGGGGGAGTGACGGGCGGACGGAGGAGGTGAGAGTGGGAATAGTGACAGAGACTGGGAGGTAACGGGTGGATCGGGTGAGGGGGGAGTAATGGACAGACGGAGGAGGGGAGATTGGGAATAGTGACAGAGACTGGGAGGTGACGGGTGGATCAGGTGAGGGGGAGTGACGGACAGACGGAGGAGGGGAGAGTGGGAATAGTGACAGAGACTGGGAGGTGACGGGTGGATCCAGGTGAGGGGGAGTGATGGACAGACGGAGGAGAGGAGAGTGGGAATAGTGACAGAGACATGGAGGTGACGGTTGGATCAGGTGAGGGGGAGTGATGGACAGACGGAGGAGGGGAGAGTGGGAATAGTGACAGAGACTGGGAGGTGACGGTGGATCAGGTGAGGGGGAGTGAGGGACAGACGGAGGAGGGGAGAGTGGGAATATTGACAGAGACTGGGAGGTGACGGGTGGATCAGGTGAGGGGGAGTGACGGACAGACGGAGGAGGGGAGAGTGGGAATAGTGACAGAGACTGGGAGGTGACTGGTGGATCAGGTGTGGGGGAGTGACGGACAGACGGAGGAGGGGAGAGTGGGAATAGTGACAGAGACTGGGAGGTGACGGGTGGATCAGGTGAGGGGGAGTGATGGACAGACGGAGGAGGGGAGAGTGGGAATAGTGACAGAGACTGGGAGGTGACGGGTGGATCAGGTGAGGGGGAGTGAGGGACAGACGGAGGACAGGAGAGTGGGAATAGTGACAGAGACTGGGAGGTGACGGGTGGATCAGGTGAGGGGGGAGTGATGGACAGACGGAGGGGGGGAGAGTGGGAATAGTATCAGAGACTTGGAGGTGATGGGTGGATCAGGGCGGGGGGAGTGATGGACGGAGGAGGGGAGAGTGGGAATAGTGACAGAGACTGGGAGGTGACGGGTGGATCAGGTGAGGAGGAGTGACGGGCGGACGGAGGAGGTGAGAGTGGGAATAGTGACAGAGACTGGGAGGTAACGGGTGGATCAGGTGAGGGAGAGTAATGGACAGACGGAGGAGGGGAGATTGGGAATAGTGACAGAGACTGGGAGGTGACGGTTGGATCAGGTGAGGGGGAGTGAGGGACAGACGGAGGAGGGGAGAGTGGGAATAGTGACAGAGACTGGGAGGTGACGGGTGGATCAGGTGAGGGGGAGTGATGGACAGATGTAGGAGGGGAGAGTGGGAATAGTGACAGAGACTGGGAGGTGACGGGTGGATCAGGTGAGTGGGAGTGACGGACAGACGGAGGAAGGGAGAGTGGGAATAGTGACATAGACTGGGAGGTGACGGGTGGATCAGGTGAGGGGGAGTAACGGACAGACGGAGGAGGGGAGAGTGGGAATAGTGACAGAGACTGGGAGGTGACGGGTGGATCCAGGTGAGGGGAGTGATGGACCGACGGAGGAGGGGAGAGTGGGAATAGTGACAGAGACTGGGAGGTGACGGGTGGATCAGGTGAGGGGGAGTGGGAATAGTGACAGAGACTGGGAGGTGATGGGTGGATCAGGTGAGGGAGAGTGATGCACAGACGGAGGAGGGGAGAGTGGGAATAGTGACAGAGACTGTGAGGTGACGGGTGGATCCAGGTGAGGGGGAGTGACGGACAGACGGAGGAGGGGAGAGTGGGAATAGTGACAGAGACTGGGAGGTGACGGGTGGATCAGGTGAGGGGGAGTGATGGACAGACGGAGGAGGGGAGAGTGGGAATAGTGACAGAGACTGGGAGGTGACGGGTGGATCAGGTGAGGGGGAGTGACGGACAGACGGAGGAGGGGAGAGTGGGAATAGTGACAGAGACTGGGAGGTGACGGGTGGATCCAGGTGAGGGGGAGTGATGGACAGACGGAGGAGGGGAGAGTGGGAATAGTGACAGAGACTGGGAGGTGACGGGTGGATCAGGTGTGGGGGAGTGACGGACAGACGGAGGAGGGGAGAGTGGGAATAGTGTCAGAGACTGGGAGGTGACGGGTGGATCAGGTGAGGGGGAGTGATGGACAGACGGAGGAGGGGGAGAGTGGGAATAGTGACAGAGACTGGGAGGATGACGGGTGGATCAGGTGAGGGGGAGTGATGGACAGACGGAGGACAGGAGAGTGGGAATAGTGACAGAGACTGGGAGGTGACGGGTGGATCAGGTGAGGGGGAGTGATGGACAGACGGAGGGGGGGAGAGTGGGAATAGTAACAGAGACTGGGAGGTGATGGGTGGATCAGGCGGGGGGAGTGATGGACGGAGGAGGGGAGAGTGGGAATAGTGACATAGACTGGGAGGTGACGGGTGGATCAGGTGAGGGGGAGTGATGGACAGACGGAGGAGGGGAGAGTGGGAATAGTGACAGAGACTGGGAGGTGACGGGTGAATCAGGTGAGGGGGAGTGAGGGACAGACGGAGGAGGGGAGAGTGGGAATATTGACAGAGACTGGGAGGTGACGGGTGGATCAGGTGAGGGGGAGTGATGGACAGACGGAGGGGGGAGAGTGGGAATAGTAACAGAGACTGGGAGGTGATGGGTGGATCAGGCGGGGGGAGTGATGGACGGAGGAGGGGAGAGTGGGAATAGTGACAGTGACTGGGAGGTGACGGGTGGATCAGGTGAGGGGGAGTGACGGGCGGACGGAGGAGGTGAGAGTGGGAATAGTGACAGAGACTGGGAGGTAACGGGTGGATCGGGTGAGGGGGAGTAATGGACAGACGGAGGAGGGGAGATTGGGAATATTGACAGAGACTGGGAGGTGACGGGTGGATCAGGTGAGGGGGAGTGACGGACAGACGGAGGAGGGGAGAGTGGGAATAGTGACAGAGACTGGGAGGTGACGGGTGGATCAGGTGTGGGGGAGTGACGGACAGACGGAGGAGGGGAGGGGAGTGGGAATAGTGACAGAGACTGGGAGGTGACGGGTGGATCAGGTGAGGGGGAGTGATGGACAGACGGAGGAGGGAGAGTGGGAATAATGACAGAGACTGGGAGGTGACGGGTGGATCAGGTGAGGGGGAGTGAGGGACAGACGGAGGACAGGAGAGTGGGAATAGTGACAGAGACTGGGAGGTGACGGGTGGATCAGGTGAGGGGGAGTGATGGACAGACGGAGGGGGGGAGAGTGGGAATAGTAACAGAGACTGGGAGGTGATGGGTGGATCAGGCGGGGGGAGTGATGGACGGAGGAGGGGAGAGTGGGAATAGTGACAGAGACTGGGAGGTGACGGGTGGATCAGGTGAGGAGGAGTGACGGGCGGACGGAGGAGGTGAGAGTGGGAATAGTGACAGAGACTGGGAGGTAACGGGTGGATCAGGTGAGGGAGAGTAATGGACAGACGGAGGAGGGGAGATTGGGAATAGTGACAGAGACTGGGAGGTGACGGTTGGATCAGGTGAGGGGGAGTGAGGGACAGACGGAGGAGGGGAGAGTGGGAATAGTGACAGAGACTGGGAGGTGACGGGTGGATCAGGTGAGGGGGAGTGATGGACAGATGTAGGAGGGGAGAGTGGGAATAGTGACAGAGACTGGGAGGTGACGGGTGGATCAGGTGAGTGGGTGTGACGGACAGACGGAGGAAGGGAGAGTGGGAATAGTGACATAGACTGGGAGGTGACGGGTGGATCAGGTGAGGGGGAGTAACGGACAGACGGAGGAGGGGAGAGTGGGAATAGTGACAGAGACTGGGAGGTGACGGGTGGATCCAGGTGAGGGGAGTGATGGACAGACGGAGGAGGGGAGAGTGGGAATAGTGACAGAGACTGGGAGGTGACGGGTAGATCCAGGTGAGGGGGAGTGATGGACAGACGGAGGAGGGGAGAGTGGGAATAGTGACAGAGACTGGGAGTGACGGGTGGATCAGGTGAGGGGGGAGGTGGGAATAGTGACAGAGACTGGGAGGTGATGGGGTGGATCAGGTGAGGGAGAGTGATGCACAGACGGAGGAGGGGAGAGTGGGAATAGTGACAGAGACTGTGAGGTGACGGGTGGATCCAGGGTGAGGGGGAGTGACGGACAGACGGAGGAGGGGAGAGTGGGAATAGTGACAGAGACTGGGAGGTGACGGGTGGATCAGGTGAGGGGGAGTGATGGACAGACGGAGGAGGGTGAGAGAGTGGGAATAGTGACAGAGACTGGGAGGTGACGGGTGGATCAGGTGAGGGGGAGTGACGGACAGACGGAGGAGGGGAGAGTGGAATAGTGACAGAGACTGGGAGGTGACGGTGGATCCAGGTGAGGGGGAGTGATGGACAGACGGAGGAGAGGAGAGTGGGAATAGTGACAGAGACTGGGAGGTGACGGTGGATCAGGTGAGGGGGAGTGATGGACAGACGGAGGAGGGGAGAGTGGGAATAGTGACAGAGACTGGGAGGTGACGGGTGGATCAGGTGAGGGGGAGTGAGGGACAGACGGAGGAGGGGAGAGTGGGAATAGTGACAGAGACTGGGAGGTGACGGGTGGATCAGGTGAGGGGGAGTGACGGACAGACGGAGGAGGGGAGAGTGGGAATAGTGACAGAGACTGGGAGGTGACGGGTGGATCAGGTGTGGGGGAGTGACGGACAGACGGAGGAGGGGAGAGTGGGAATGGTGACAGAGACTGGGAGGTGACGGGTGGATCAGGTGAGGGGGAGTGATGGACAGACGGAGGAGGGGAGAGTGGGAATAGTGACAGAGACTGG
>NW_027277157.1:0-31109 GCF_030028105.1 Mobula birostris
CCCCTATATCACTGTGTATTCACGCACCTCCCATCGCATCCCCTATATCGCTATGCATTCGTGCACCTCTCATACCTTCCCCTATATCGCCCTGTTTTCGCACAGCTCCTATACCTTCCCCTATATCGCTGCGTTTTCGTGCACCTCTCATACCTTCCCCAATATCACTGTGTTTTCGTGCACTTCTCATACCTTCCTCTATATCGCCGTGTTTTCATGCACATCTCATAACGTCCCCTATATCGCTGGGTTTTTATGCACTTCTCATAACTTGCCCAATATCTTACTGTTTCATGCACCTCTCATACCTTCCTGTATATCGCTGTGTTTTCACACTCATCCCATAGCTTCACCTTTATCGCTGTGTTATTGCTCACCTCTCATAGCTTCCCTTATATCGCCATGTTTTCATGCACCTCTCATGGCTTCACCTATATCGCTATGTTTTCGCTCCTCTCTTTATTTCCCTTATATCGATGTGTTTTCTCGCACCTCTGATACATTCCCCTGTATCTCCATGTTTTCGCGAACCTCTCATAATTTCACCTGTATCGCCATTTTTTCAGGCACGTCCCATAGCGTCCCCTATATCGCTGTGTTTTCGGGCACCTCTCATACCTTTCCCTATTTCGCTATGATTTCTTGCACCTCTGATACATTCCCCTGTATCGCCGTGTTTTCGCGCACCTCTCATAATTTCCCCAATATCACTATGTTTTAGCTACTCTCATTAATTCCCCTATATCGCTGTGTTTTCGGGCACCTCTCATACCTTCCCCTATATCGCCCTGTTTTCGCGCACATCCCATAGCTTCCATTATATTGCCTTGTTTTCGCGCACCTCTCATGTCTTCCCCTATATCGCAGTGCCTTCGCACACCTCTCATACCTACCCCTATATCGCCCTGTATTTGCGCATCTCCCTTACTTTCCCCTATATTGTTGTGTTTTTGTACACCTCTCATACCTTCCCCATATCGCTGTGTTTTTACGCACCTCTCATAAATTCTCCTATATCGCTGTATTTTTGCGACCATCTCATACCTTGGCCTATATTGCGGTGTTTTCATGCACATCTCATAATGTCCCCTATATCAGTGTGTATTCGAGCACCTCCCATAGCATCCCCTATATCGCTATGCATTCGTGCACCTCTCATACCTTCCCCTATATCGCCCTGTTTTCGCGCAGCTCCTATACCTTCTCCTATATCACTGCGTTTTCGTGCACCTCTCATACCTTCCCCAATATCACTGTGTTTTCGCGCACGTACCATACATCCCCTTTATCGCTGTGTTTTCACGCACCTCTCATACCTTCCCATATATCGCCGTGTTTTCATGCACATCTCATAACGTCCCCTATATCGCTGTGTTTTCACGCACCTCTCATAAATTCTCCTATATCGTTGTATTTTTGCGACCATCTCATACCTTGGCCTATATTGCGGTGTTTTCATGCACATCTCATAATGTCCCCTATATCGCTGTGTATTCGCGCACCTACCATAGCATCCCCTACATCGCTGTGCCTTTGCGCATCTCTCATAACTTCCCCTATATCGCTCTGTTTTCGTGCACCTCTCATACCTTCCCCGATATCGCTGTGTTTTCGTGCACCTCTAATACCTTCCCATTTATGGCTGTGTTTTCACGCACCTCTCATAACTTCTCCTATATCACTGTGTGTTTGTGCACCTCTCATAACTTCCCCTATATCGCCCTGTTTTCGCGCACCTCCCATTCCTTCACCTATATCGCTGTTTTTGTGCACCTCTCATACCTTCCATATATCGCTGTGTTTTCACACACCTCTCATAACTTCTCCTCTCTCACTGTGTTTTTGTGCACCTCTCATATCCCATAGCATCCCCTATATCGCTGTGCCTTGCGCACCTCTCATACCTTCCCCTATATCGCCGTTTTTGCGCACATCCCATAGCTTCCACTATATTGCCCTGTTTTCGCGCACCTCTCATACTTTCCCCTATATCGCCGTGCTTTCTCGCACCTCTCATAGCTTCCCCTATATCGTCGTGTTTTCATACACATCTCATACCGTCTCCCATATCACTGTGTTTTCGCGCACCTCCCATATCATCCCCTATATCACTGTGCCTTCGTGCACCACTCATACCTTCCCCTATATCGCCCTGTTTTCGTGCAGCTCCTATACCTTCCTCAATATCGCTGCGTTTTCGTGCACCTCTCATAACTTCCCCTATATCACCATGTTTTCATGCACATCTCATAACGTCTCCTATATCGCTGGGTTTTCACGCACCTCTCATAACTTACCCTATATCGCCCTGTTTCGCGCACCTCTCATACCTTCCCCAATATCACTGAGTTTTCGCGCACGTCCCATACATCCCCTATATCGCTGTGTTTTCACGCACCTCTCATACCTTCCCCTATATCGCCCTGTTTTCACGCACATCCCATAGCTTCCACTATATTGCCCTGTTTTCGCTCAGCTCTCATGTCTTCCCCTATATCGCTGTGTTTTCGCTCACCTCCCATAGCTTCGCCTTCATCGCTGTGTTATTGCTCACCTCTCATTACTTCCCCTATATCGCTGTGTTTTCTCGCACCTCTGAAACATTCCCCTGTATCGCTGTGTTTTCACGCACCTCTAATAACCTCTCATATGTATTTTTGCACACCTCTCATACCTTCCCCTATATCGTTGTGCTTTCATACACATCTCATACCGTCCCCTATATCACTGTGTTTTTGCGCGCCTCCCATAGCATCCCCTATATCGCTGTGGCTTCTTGCACCTCTCATACCTTCCCCTATATCGCCCTGTTTTCGCGCAGCTCCTATACCTTCCCCTATATCGCTGCGTTTTCGTGCACCTCTCATACCTTCCCCTATATCGCCGTGTTTTCATGCACATCTCATAACGTCCCCTATATCGCTGGGTTTTCACGCATCTCTCATAACTTCCCCTATATCTTCCTGTTTCGCGCACCTCTCATACCTTCCCGTATATCGCTGTATTTTCACGCACATCCCATAGCTGCACCTTTATCGCTGTGTTATTGCTCACCTCTCATACCTTCCCTTATATCGCCGTGTTTTCGTGCACCTCTCATGTCTTCACCTATATCGCTATGTTTTTGCTCCTCTCTTTACTTCCCTTATATCGATGTGTTTTCTCGCACCTCTGATACATTCCCCTGTATCGCCATGTTTTCGCGATCCTCTCATAATTTACCCTATACCGCCGTGTTTTCACGCACGTCCCTTAGCGTCCCCTATATCGCTGTGTTTTCGGGCACCTCTCATAATTTCTCCTATATCGCCTTGTTCTCACACACCTCTCATACATTCCCCTATATCACTGTGTTTTCGCGCATGTCCCATAGCGTCCCCTATATCGCTGTGTTTTCGGGCACCTCTCATACCTTTCCCTATTTCGCTATGATTTCTTGCACCTCTGATACATTCCCCTGTATCGCCGTGTTTTCGCGCACCTCTCATAATTTCCCCAATATCACTATGTTTTAGCCCCTCTCATTACTTCCCCTATATCACTGTGTTTTCGCACACGTCCCATAGTGTCCCCTATATCGCTGTGTTTTCGAGCATCTCTCATACCTTCCCCTATATCGCCCTGTTTCACGCACATCCCATAGCTTCCATTATATTGCCTTGTTTTCGCGCACCTCTCATGTCTTCCCCTATATCACTGTGTTTTCGCGCACCTCCCATGGAATCCCTTATATCGCAGTGCCTTCGCACACCTCTCATACCTACCCCTATATCGCCCTGTATTCGCGCATCTCCCATACTTTCCCCTATATTGTTGTGTTTTCGTGCACCTCTCATACCTTCCCCATATCGCTGTGTTTTCACGCACTTCTCATAAATTCTCCTATATCGCTGTATTTTTGCGCACATCTCAACTTCCCCTATATTGCCATATTTTCATGCACATCTCATAACGTCCCCTATATCGCTGTGCATTCGTCCACCTCCCATACCGTCCCCTATATTGCTGTGCCTTCGCACACCTCTCATGCCTTTCCCTATATCGCCCTGTTTTCGAGCACCTCCAATACGTTCCCCGATATCGTTGTGTTTTCGTGCACCTCTCATACCTTCCCCTATATCGCCGTGTTTTCACGCATCTCTCATTTCTTCCCCGACTATCGCCGTGTATTCATGCACATCTCGTACCGTCCCCTATATCACTGTGCCTTCACGCACCTCTCATACCTTCCCCTATATCGCTGTGTTTTCGTGCACCTCTCATACCTTCCCCTATATCACTGTGTTTTCACGCACCTCTCATACCTTCCCCAAAATAGCTGTGTTTTCGTACATCTGTCATACCTTCTCCTATATCGCTGTGATTTTGCGCACCTCTCAAACCTTCTCCTATATCGCTGTGTTTTCATGCACCTCTCATGGCTTCCCCAATATCGCCGTGTTTTCATGCACATCTCATAGCGTCCCCTATATCACCGTGTTTTTGCGCACCTCCCATAGCATGCCCTATATCGCTGTGCATTCGTGCACCTCTCATACCTTCCCCTATATCGCCCTGTTTTCGCGCAGCTCCTATACCTTCCCCTATATCGCTGCGTTTTCGTGCACCTCTCATACCTTCCCCTATATCGCTTTGTTTTCGGGCTCCTCTCATTCCTTCCCCAATATCGCCCTGTTTCTGCGCACATCCCATAGCTTTCATTATATTGCCGTTTTCGCGCACCTCTCATGTCTTCCCCTATATCACTGTGTTTTTGCACACTTTCCATAGCATCCCCTATATCGCAGTGCCTTCGCACACCTCTCACACCTACCCCTATCTTGCCCTGTTTTCGCGCACCTCCAATACCTTCCCCTATATTGCTGTGTTTTCGTGCACACCTCATACCTTCCCCTATATTGCTATGTTTTCACACACCTCTCATAAATTCTCCTATATCGCGGTATTTTTGCGCACATCTCATAACTTCCCCTATATTACCGTATTTTCATGCACATCTCAAAACGTCCCCTATATCGCTGTGCATTCGCGCACCTCCCATAGCATCCCCTATATCACTGTGCCTTCGCGCACCTCTCATAACTTCCCCTATATCGCCCTGTTTCACGCACCTCCCATACTTTCCCCGATATCGCTGTGTTTTCGTGCACCTCTAATACCTTCCTCTTTATCGCTGTGTTTTCACGCACCTCTCATAAATTCTCCTATATGGCTGTGTGTTTGCGCACCTCTCATACCTTCCCCGATATCGCTGTTTTCGCACACCTCTCATGGCTTCCCCAATATCGTCGTGTTTTCATGCACATCTCATAACGTCCCCTATATTGCTGTGTTCTCGTGCACCTCTCATACCTTCCCCTACATCGCTGTGCTTTCACGCACCTCTCATACCTTCCCCTATATCATTGTCTTTTCGCGCACATCCCATAGCTTCACCTTTATCGCTATGTTATTGCTCACCTCTCATAGCTTCCCCTTTATTGCCGTGTTTTTGCGCACCTCTCATAGCTTCCCCTATATCGCTGTGTTTCCGCTGCTCTCATTACTTCCCCCATATCGCTCTGTGTTCTCGCACCACTGATACATTCCCCAATAATGCCGTGTTTTCATGCAGATCTCATAGCGTCTCCTATATCGCTCTGTGTTCACACACCTCCCATAGCATTCCCTATATCGCTGTGCCTTCATGCACCACTCATCCCTTCCACTATATCGCCCTGTTTTCACGCACCTCCCATAGCTTTGCCTTCATCGCTGTGTTATTGCTCACCTCTCATTACTTCCCCTATATTGTCGTGTTTTCATGCACATCTCACCTCTTCACCTATATCACTATGTTTTCGCTCCTCTCATTACTTCCCATATATCGCTGTGTTCTCTCGCACCTCTGATACATTCCCCTGCATCGCCGTGTTTTCGTGCACCTCTCATAATTTCCCCTATATCGCCATGTTCTTGCACACCTCTCATACCTTCCCCTATATCAGTGTGTTTTTGTGCACGTCCCATAGCGTCCCCTATATCGCTGTGTTTTCGAGCACCTCTCATACCTTTCCCTGTATCGCCATGTATTCGCGCTCATCCCATAGCTTCCAATATATAGCCCTGTTTTCGCAAACCTCTCATGTCTTTCCCTATATCACTGTGTTTTCGCGCACCTCCCATACCTTCCTCTATATCACTGTGTTTTCGTCCACCTCTCATACCTTCCCCAATATCATTGTGTTTTCACGCACCTCTCATAACTTCTCCTATATCACTGCATTTTTGCTCACCTTTTATAATTTCCCCATCTCGCCGTGTTTTCGCGCACCTCTCATGGCTTCCCGAATATCACCGTGTATTCATGCACATCTCATACCGTCCCCTATATCGCTGTGCTTTCGCGCAAATCCAATAGCTTCACCTTTATCGTTGTGTTATTGCTCACCTCTGATAGCTTCACCTATATCGCCGTGTTTTCACGCACTTCTCATGTCTTCACCTATATCGCTATGTTTTCGCTCCTGTCATTACTTCCATTATATCGCTATGCTTTCTCGCACCTCTGATACATTCCCCTGTATCACCGTGTTTTCACGCACCTCTCATAATTTCCCCTTCATCGACGTGTTCTCGCACACCTTTCATATATTTCCCTATATCACTGTGTTTTCGCGTACGTCCAATAGCGTCCCCTATATCAGTGTTTTCGCGCAGCTCTCATACCTTCCCCAATATCGCCCTGTTTTTGCATGCATCACATAGCTTCCACTATATTGCCCTGTTTTCGCGCACCTCTCATCTCTTCCCTATATCACTATGTTTTTGCGCACCTACCACAGCATCCCCTATATCGCTGGGCCTTCGTGCACCTCTCATACCTTCCCCTATATCGCTGATCTTTCGTGCACCTCTCATACCTTCCCCTATATCGCTGTGTTTTTGTGCACCTCTCATACCTTCCCCTATATCGCTGTGTTATCGCGCACCTCTCATGGCTTCCCCAATATCGCCATGTTTTCATGCACATCTCATAGCGTCCCCTATATCGCTGTGTGTTCACGCACCTCCCATAGCATCCACTATATCGCTGTGCCTTCGCGCACCTCTCATACATTCGCCTATATCGCCCTATTTTCGCGCACCTCCCATACCTTCCCCTATATTGCTGTATTTGCGCACCTCTCACACCTTCCCCATATCGCTGTGTTTTCGCGCACCTCTCGTAACTTCCCCTATATGGCTGTGTTTTAGCGCACTTCTCATACCTTCCCCTATATCGCTGTGTTTTCGCGCACCTGTCATGGTTTCCTCAATATCGCCGTTTATTCATGCACATCTCATAGCTTCCCCTGTATCGCCATGTATTCGCGCACATCTCATGTCTTCCCCTACATCACAGTGTTTTCACGCACCTCCCATACCTTCCTCTATATCACTGTGTTTTAACGCACCTCTCATAACTTCTCCTATATCGCTGTATTTTTGCGCACCTCTTATACTTTCCCCTATATCGCCGTGTTTTCGCGCACCTCTCATGGTTTCCCCAATATCGCCGTGTATTCATGCACACCTCATACCGTCCCATATATCACTGTGCTTTCGCGCACATCCCATAGCTTCGCCTACATCGCTGTGTTTTCGTACACCTCTCATGACTTCCCCTATATCGCCGTGTTTTCACGCACCTCTCATGTCTTCACCTATATCGCTATGTTTTCGCTCCTGTCATTACTTCCATTATATCACTGTGTTTTCTCGCACCTCTGATACATTCCCCTGTATCGCCGTGTATTCGCGCACCTCTCATAATTTCCCCTATATTGCTGTGATCTCGCACACTTCTCATACCTTCCCCTATATTACTGTGCTTTCGCGCACGTCCCATAGTGTCTCCTATATCGCTGTGTTTTCGGGCACCTCTCATACCTTCCCCTATATCGCCCTGTTTTTCGCGCACCTCCTTTTCCTTCCACTATATCGCTGCATTTTCGTGCACCTCTCATACCTTCCCCTATATCGACGTGTTTTCATGCACATCTCATACCGTCTCCTATATCGCTGTGTTTTCGCGCACCTCCCATAGCATCCCCTATATCGCTGTGCCTTCATGCACCTCTCATACCTTCCCCTATATCGCCCTATTTTCGCGCACGTCCTATACCTTCCATTATATCACTGCGTTTTTGTGCACCTCTCATACCTTTCCCTATATCGCCCTGTTTTCGTGCACATCCCATAGCTTCCACTATATTGCCCTGTTTTCGCGCACCTCTTATGTATTCCTCTACATCGCTGTGTTTTCTGGCACCTCTGATGCATTCCCCTGTAATGCCAAGTTTTCGCGCACCTCTCATAATATCCCCTATATGGCTGTGTTTACGCGCACCTCTCATACCTCCCCCATATCGCCGTGTTTTTATGCACATCTCATACCGTCCCCTATATTACTGTGTTTTCACGCCCCTCCCATAGCATCCCATACATCGCTGTGCCTTCGTGCACATCCATACCTTCCCCTATCTCGTCTTGTTTTCGCGCACCTCCTATACCTTCCTTTGTATCGCTGCGTTTTCGTGCACCTCTCATACCTTCCCCTATATCGCTGTCTTTTCATGCACCTCTCATAACGTCCCCTATTTCGCTGTGTATTCGTGCACCTCTCATAACGTCCCCTATTTCGCTGTGTATTCGTGCACCTCGCATAACATTCCCTATATCGCTGTGCCTTCGCGCACCTCTGATACCTTCCCTTATATCGCCGTGTTTTCATGCACATCTCATAACGTCCCTATATCGCTGGTTTTTCACGCACCTCTCATAACTTCCCCTATATCGCCCTGTTTTCGCGCTCCTCTCATATCTTCCCCTATCTCACTGTGTTTTCATGCACATCTCATTCCTTCCCCTATATCGCTGTGTTTTCGTTCACCTTTCATACCTTCCAATATATCGCTGTGTTTTCACACACCTCTCATAACTTCTCCTATATCGCTGTGTTTTTGTGCACCTCTCATACCTTCCCTAATATCGCTGCGTTTTCATGCACTTCTCATCACGTCTCCTATATCGTGTGTATTCACACACCTCCCATAGCATCCCCTATATCGCTGTGCATTGCGCACCTCTCATACCTTCACCTTTATCGCTGTGTTATTGCTCACCTCTCATAGCTTCCCCTGTATCGCCGTGTTTTTGCTCACCTCTCATAGCTTCCCCTATATCGCCTTGTTTTCGCGCACCTCTCATGTCTTCACCGAGATCGCTATTTTTTGCTCCTCTCATTACTTCCCCTATATCGCTGTGTTTTCTCGCACATCAGATACATTCTCCCGTATCGCCGTGTTTTCGCGCACCTCTCATAATTTCCCCTATATCGCTGTGTTCTTCAACATCTCTCATACCTTCCCCTATATCACTGTGTTTTCGCGCACATCTGATACATTCTCCCGTATCGCCGTGTTTTCGCGCACCTCTCATAAAAGCCCCTATATCGCCGTGTTCTTGCACATCTCTCATACCTTCCCTTATATCACTGTGTTTTCGCGCACGTCCCATAACGTCCCCTATATCGCTGTGCTTTCGCGCACATCCCATACATTCACCTTTATCGCTGTGTTATTGCTCACCTCTCATAGCTTCCCCTGTATCGCCGTGTTTTTGCTCACCTCTCATAGCTTCCCCTATATCGCCGTGTTTTCTCGCACCTCTCATGTCTTCACCGAGATCGCTATGTTTTCGTTCTTATCATACCTTCCCCTATATCGCTGTGTTTTCGTGTACCTCTCATACCTCCCCCCATATCGCAGTGTTTTCACGCACCTCTAATAACTTCTCCTATATTGCTGTATTATTGCACACCTCTCATAACTTCCCCTATATCGCCGTGTTTTTATGCACATCTCATAACGTCCCTTATATCGCTGTGTATTAGTGCACCTCCCATTCGTTCCCCTATATCGCTGCATTTTCATGCACCTTTCATACCTTCCCCTATATCGCTGTGTTATCGCACACATCTCATAACTTCTCCTATATCGCAGTGTTTTTGTGCACCTCTCATACCTTCCGTAATATCGCTGCGTTTTCATCACGTCTCCTATATCGCTGTGTATTCACACACCTCCCATAGCATCCCCTATATCGCTGTGCCTTGCGCACCTCTCATAGCTTCTCCTATATCACTGTCTTTTCACGCACATCCCATAGATTTACCTTTATCGCCGTGTTTTTGCTCACCTCTCATAGCTTCCCCCATATCGCCGTGTTTTCGCGCACCTCTCATTCACCTAGATCGCTATGTTTTCGCTCCTCTCAATACTTCCCCTATATCGCTGTGTTTTCTCGCACATCTGATACATTCTCCCGTATCGCCATGTTTTCGCTAACCTCTCATATTTTCCCTTATATCGCCGTTTTCTCGCACACCTCTCATACCTTCCCCTATATCACTGTGTATCCGCGCACGTCCCATTGTGTCCCCTATATCGCTGTGTTTTCGTGCACCTCTCATGCCTTCCCCTATATCGCCCTGTTTTCGTGCACATCCCATAGCTTCCACTATATTGCCCTGTTTTCGCACACCTCTCATGTATTCCTCTACATCGCTGTGTTTTCTGGCACCTCTGATGCATTCCCATGTAACGCCAAGTTTTCGCGCACCTCTCATAATTTCCCCTATATGGCCGTGTTTACGCGCACCTCTCATACCTCCCCCTATATCGCCGTGTTTTTATGCACATCTCATACCGTCCCCTATATTACTGTGTTTTCACGCACCTCCCATAGCATCCCCTATATCGCTGTGCCTTCGTGCACCTCCATACCTTCCCCTATATCGTCCTGTTTTCGCGCACCTCCTATACCTTCCCTTATATCGCTGACTTTTCGTGCACCTCTCATACCTTCCCCTATATTGCCCTGTTTTCGCCCACCTCCAATACCTTCCCTTGTATCGCTGCGTTTTCGTGCACCTCTCATACCTTCCCCTATATCGCTGTCTTTTCATGCACATCTCATAACGTCCCCTATTTCGCTGTGTATTCGTGCACCTCCCATAGCATCCCCTATATCGCTGTGCTTTCGTGTACCTCTCATACCTTCCCCTATATCGCCGTGTTTTCATGCAGATCTCATAACGTCCCCTATATCACTGGGTTTTCACGCACCTCTCATAACTTCCCCTAATTCGCCCTGTATTCACGCTACTCTCATATCTTCCCCTATCTCACTGTGTTTTCATGCACATCTCATAACGTCCCCTATATCGCTGTGTATTCACGCACCTCCCATAGCTTCCCCTATATCGCTGTGCCTTCGCGCACCTCTCATTCCTTCCCCTATATCGCTGTGTTTTCGTGCACCTTTCGTACCTTCCCATATATCGCTGTGTTTTCATGCACATCTCATCACGTCCCCTATATCGTGTGTATTCACGCACCTCCCATAGCATCCCCTATATCGCTGTGCATTGCGCACCTCTCATACCTTCCCCTGTATCGCTATCTTTTCGCGCACATCCCATAGATTCACCTTTATCGATGTGTTATTGCTCACCTCTCATAGATTCCCCTGTATCGCCGTGTTTTTGCTCACCTCTCATAGCTTCCCCTATATCGCCTTGTTTTCACGCACCTCTCATGTCTTCACCGAGATCGCTATGTTTTTGCTCCTCTCATTACTTCCCCTATATCGCTGTGTTTTCGTGCACATCTGATACATTCTCCTGTATCGCCGTGTTTTCGCGGACCTCTCATAATTTCCCCTATGTCGCCGTGTTCTTGCACATCTCTCATACCTTCCCCTATATCACTGTGTTTTCACGCACGTCTCATAGCGTCCTCTATATCGCTGTGCTTTCACGCACCTCTCATACCTTACCCTACATCTCCCTGTTTTTGCGCACATCCCTTAGCTTCCACTATATTGCCCTGTTTTTGCGCACCTCTCATGTCTTCCCCTACATCGCTGTGTTTTCTCGCACCTCTGATGCATTCCCTTCTAACGCCAAGTTTTCGCGCACCTCTCATAATTTCCCCTATATCGCCGTGTTTTCGCGCACCTCTCATAGCTTCCCATATATCGCCGTGTTTTCATACACATCTCATACCATCCCCTATATCACTGTGTTTTCGCGCGCCTCCCATAGCATCCCCTATATCGCTGTGCCTTCGTGCACCTCTCATACCTTTCCATATATCGCCGTGTTTTCATGCACATCTCATAACGTCCTCTATATCACTGGATTTTCACGCACCTCTCATAACTTCCACTATATCGCTCGGTTTCCGCGCACCTCTCATAAATTCCCCTATATCGCTGTGTTTTCGCACACCTCTCATGATTTCCCGACTATCGCCGTGTATTCATGCACATCTCATATCGTCCCCTATATCGCTGTGTTTTCACACACTTCTCATACCCCCCAATATCGCAGTCTTTTCGCACACATCCCATAGATTCACCTTTATCACTTTGTTATTGCTCACCTCTCATAGCTTCTCCTGTATCGCCGTGTTTTTGCTCACCTCTCATAGCTTCCCCTATATCACCGTTTTTTCGCGCACCTCTCATGTCTTCACCGAGATCGCTATGCTTTCGCTCGTCTCATACCTTCCCTTATATCGCTGTGTTTTCACGCACCTCTTATTACTACCCCTATATTGCTGTGTTTTCGCACACCTCTCATAGTTTCCTGACTATCGCCGTGTTTTCATGCACATCTCATACCGTCCCCTATATCGCTGTGTTTTCCCACACCTCTCATACTTTCCCCTATATCGATGTCCTTTCGCGCACATCCCATGACTTCAGCTTTATTGTTGTCTTATTGCTCACCTCTCATACCTTCCCCTATATCGCCGGGTTTTAGCTCACCTCTCATAGCTTCCACTATATTGCTTTGTTTTCGCGCACCTCTCATGTCTTCCCCTATATCACTGTGTTTTTGCGCACCTTCCATAGCATCCCTTATATTGCTGGGGCTTCGCATACCTCTCATAACTTCATCTATATCACCCTGTTTTCGAGCACCTTCCATACCTTCCCCTATATCGCTGTGCCTTGCGCACCTCTCATACCTCCCCCTATATCGCTGTCTTTTCGCGTACATCCCATAGATTCAGCTTTATCGCTGTGTTATTGCTCACATCTCAAAGCTTCCCCTGTATTGTCGTGTTTACGTGCACCTCTCATGTCTTCAGCTAGATCGCTATGTTTTCGCTCCTCTCATTACTTCCCCTATATCGCTGTGTTTACTCGCACATCTGATACATTCTCCAGTATCGCCGTGTTTTCGCACAACTCTCATAGCTTCCCCTTTATCGCCGTGTTTTCGCGCACCTCTCATAATTTCTCCTATATCACTGTGTTTTCGCGCACCTTCCATAGCATCTCCTAAATTGCTGTGCTTTCGCATACCTCTCATAACTAAATCTATATCACCGTTTTCGAGCACCTTCCATACCTTCCCCTATATCGCTGTGTTTTCGTGCACCTCTCATACCTCCCCCTATATAGCTGTGCCTTGCGTACCTCTCATACCTTCCCCTATATCGCTGTCTTTTCGCGCACTTCCCATAGATTCACCTTTATCGCTGTGTTATTGCTCACCTCTCATAGCTTCCCCTGTATCGCCGTGTTTTTGTGCACCTCTCATAACTTCCCCTATATCGCCCTGTTGTTATGCACATCTCATAACGTCCCCTATATCACTGTGTATTCGCGCACCTCTCATAGCATCCCCTATATCGCTGTGCCTTCGCGCACCTCTCATACCTTCCCCTATATCGCACTGTTTTCGCGCACCTCCCATTCCTTCACCTATATCGCTGTTTTCGTGCACCTCTCATACCTTCCCCTATATCGCTGTGTTTTCGCGCACCTCTCATACCTTCCCCTATATCGCCGTGTTTTTGCTCACCTCTCATAGCTTCCCCTATATCGCCGTGTTTTCGCGCACCTGTCATGTCTTCACCTATATCAGTATGTTTTCGCTCCTCTCATTACTTCCCCTATATCGCTGTGTTTTCTCGCACCTCTGATACATTCTCCCGTATCGCCGTGTTTTCGCGCACCTCTCATATTTTCCCCTATATCGCCGTGTTCTCGCACATCTCTCATACCTTCCCCTATATCACTGTGTTTTCGCGCACGTCCCATAGCGTCCCCTATATCACTGTGTTTTCTCGCATTTCTGATGCATTTCCCTGCATCGCCGTGTTGTCGCGCACATCCCATATCTTCCACTATATTGCCCTGTTTTTGTGCATCTCTTATGTCTTCCCTTATATCACTGTGTTTTTGCGCACCTCCCATAGCATCCCCTATATCGCTGTGCCTTGCGCACCTTTCATACCTTCCCCTATATCGCACTATTTTTGCGCACCTCCCATACCTTCCCCTATATCGCTGTGTTTTCGTGCACCTCTCATAGCTTCCCCTATATCGCCGTGTTTTCGTGCACCTGTCATGTCTTCACCGAGATCGCTATGTTTTCGCTCCTCTCAATACTTCCCCTATATCGCTGTGTTTTCTCGCTCCTCTGATACATAATCACCTATCGCCGTGTTTTCGCGCACCTCTCATAATATCCCCTATATCGCCGTGTTATCGCACACCTCTCATACCTTCCCCTATATCAGTGTGTTTTCGCGCACGTTCCATAGCGTCCCCTATATCGCCGTGTTCTCGCGCACCTCTCATAATTTCCCCTATATCGCTGTGTTCTCGCACACCTCTCATACCTTCCCCTGTATCACTGTGTTTTCGCGCAAGTCCCATAGCGTCCCCTATATCGCTGTGTTTTCGCGCACCTTTCATGCCTTCCCCTATATCGCCGTTTTCGCGCACATCCTATAGCTTCCACTATATTGCCCTGTTTTCGCGCAACTCTCATGTCTTCCCCTACATCACTGTCTTTTCTTGCACTTCTGATGCATTCCCATGTAACGTCAATTTTTCGCGCACCTCTCATACTTTCCCCTATATCGCCGTCTTTTCGCGTACCTCTCATAGCTTCCCCTATATCACCGTATTTTCATACACATCTCATACCGTCCCTTACATCACTGTGTTTTCGCGCACCTCCCATAGAAGCCCCTATATCGCTGTGCCTTGGTGCACCTCTCATACCTACCCCTATATCGCCCTGTTTTCGCGCACCTCCTATACTTTCCCCTATATCACTGTGTTTTCACGCACCTCTCATGGCTTCCCCAATATCGCCGTGTTTTCATGCTCATCTCTTACCGTCCCCTATATCGCTGTGAATTCGCGCACCTCTCATAGAGTCCCCTATATTGCTGTGCCTTCGTGCACGTCTCATACCTTCCCCTATATCGCCCTGTTTTCACGCACCTCCTATGCTTTCCGTTATATTGCTGTGTTTTCACGCACCACTCATGGCTTCCCCAATATCGCCGTGTATTCATGCATGTCTCATACCATTCCCTATATCGCTGTGTTTTTGCGCAGCTCCCATAGCTTCCCCTATATCGCTGTGTTTTCTCGCACCTCTGATGCATTCCCCTGTATCGCCATGTTTTCGCACACATCCCATTGCTTCCACTATATTGCCCTGTTTTTCTGCACCTCTCACGTCTTCTCCTATATCACTGTGTTTTCGCGCACCTCCCATAGCATCCCCTATATTGCTGTGCCTTTGCGCACCTCTCTGACCTTCCCCGATATCGTCCTGTTTTCGCGCACCTCCCATACATTCTCATAGAAACATAGAAACATAGAAAATAGGTGCAGGAGTAGGCCATTCGGCCCTTCGAGCCTGCACCGCCATTTATTATGATCATGGCTGCTCATCCAACTCAGAACCCCGCCCCAGCCTTCCCTCCATACCCCCTGACCCCCGTAGCCACAAGGGCCATATCTAACTCCCTCTTAAATATAGCCAATGAACTGGCCTCAACTGTTTCCTGTGGCAGAGATTTCCACAGATTCACCACTCTCTGTGTGAAGAAGTTTTTCCTAATCTCGGTTCTAAAAGGCTTCCCCTTTATCCTCAAACTGTGACCCCTTATTCTGGACTTCCCCAACATCGGGAACAATTTTCCTGCATCTAGCCTGTCCAATCCCTTTAGGATCTTATACGTTTCAATCAGATCCCTCCTCAATCTTCTAAATTCCAACGAGTACAAGCCCAGTTCATCCAGTCTTTCTTCATATGAAAGTCCTGCCATCCCAGGAATCAATCTGGTGAACCTTCTTTGTACCCCCTCTATGGCAAGGATGTCTTTCCTCAGATTAGGGGACCAAAACTGCACACAATACTCCAGGTGTGGTCTCACCAAGGCCTTGTACAACTGCAGTAGTACCTCCCTGCTCCTGTACTCAAATCCTCTCGCTATAAATGCCAGCATACCATTCGCCTTTTTCACCGCCTGCTGTACCTGCATGCCCACTTTCAATGACTGGTGTATAATGACACCCAGGTCACGTTGCACCTCCCCTTTTCCTAATCGGCCACCATTCAGATAATAATCTGTTTTCCTATTTTTGCCACCAAAGTGGATAACTTCACTTTATCCACATTGAATTGCATCTGCCATGAATTTGCTCACTCACTCAAGCTATCCAAGTCACCCTGCATCCTCTTAGCATCCTCCTCACAGCTAAAACTGCCACCCAGCTTCGTGTCATCCGCAAACTTGGAGATGCTGCATTTAATTCCCTCATCGCCTCATTCTCCTATATCGCTGTGTTTTCGTGCACCTCCCATAGCATCCCCTATATTGCTGTGCCTTCGCGCACCTTTCTTACCTTCCCCTATATCGCCCTGTTTTCGCGCACCTCCCATACATTCCCCTATATCGCTGTGTTTTCACACACCTCTCTTAACTTCTCCTATATCGCTGTGTTTTTGTGCACCCCTCATACCTTCCCTAATATCACTGCGCTTTCATGCACATCTCATCACGTCCCCTATATCGCTGTGTATACACGCACCTCAAATAGCATCCCCTATATCGCTGTGCCTTGCGCACCTCTCATACCTTCCCCTATATCACTGTCTTTTCGCGCACATCCCATAGATTCACCTTTATCGCTGTGTTATTGCTCACCTCTCATAGCTTCCCCTGTATCACCGTGTTTTTGCTCACCTCTCATAGATCCCCTATATTGCCATGTTTTCGCGCACCTCTCATGTCTTCACCTAGATCGCTATGTTTTCGCTCCTCTCATTACTTCCCCTATATCGCAGTGTTTTCTCACACCTCTGATACATTCTCCCGTATCGCCGTGTTTTCGCACACTTCTCTTGATTTCCCCTTATCGCCGTGTTCTCGCAGACCTCTCATACCTTCCCCTATATCACTGTGTTTTCGCGCATGTCCCATAGCGTCCCCTATATCGCTGTGTTTTCTCGCACATCTGATACATTCTCCCGTATCGCCGTGTTTTCGCGCACCTCTCCTACTTTCCCCTATATCACCGTGTTCTCGCGCTGCTCGCATACCTTCCCCTATATCACTGTGTTTTCGCGCACGTCCCATAGAGTCCCCTATATTGCTGTGTTTTCGCGCAGCTCTCATACCTTCCCCTATATCGCCCTGTTTTCATGCACATCCCATAGCTCTCACTATATTGCCCTGTTTTCGCGCACCTCTCATGTCTCCCCTATATCGCTGAGTTTTTGCTTCTCTCATAACTTCGCCTATATCGCTGTGTTTTCTCGCACCTCTGATGCATTCCCTTGTATCGCCGTGTTTTTGCGCATCTCTCATACTTTCCCCTATATCGCCGTGTTTTCGCGCATCTCTCATTTCTTCCCTGATATCTCCGTGTTTTCATGCACATCTCATACCGTCCCCTATATCACTGTGTTTTTGCGCACCTCCCATAGCATCCCCTATATCACTGTGCCTTTGCGCACCTCTCATACCTTCCCATATATCGCCATTTTCGTGCACCTCCCGCACTTTCCCCAATATCGCTGTGCTTTCGTGCACCTCTCATACCTTCACACCTTCCCCTATATCGCTGTGTTTTCACGCACCTCTCATAACTTATCATATATCGCCGTGTTTTCACGCAACTCTCATAATTTCCCCTATATAGCCATGTTCTTGCACACCTCTCATACCTTCCACTATATCACTGTGTTTTTGCCCACGTCCCATAGCATCCCCTGTATTGCTGTGTTTTCGGGCACCTCTCATACCTTTCCCTGTATCGCCATGTTTTCGCGCAAATCCCATAGCTTCCACTATATAGCCCTGTTTTCGAGCACCTCTCATGTCTTCCCTAATATCACTGTGTTTTCGTGCACCTCCCATACCTTCCTCTATATCGGTGTATTTTTGCACACCTCTCATACCTTTCCCTATATCGCCATGTTTTCAATCACATCTCATAACGTCCCCCATATCGCTGTGTATTCCCGCACCTCCCATAGACTCCCCTATATCGCTGTGTCTTCGCACACATCTCATACCTTCCCCTATATCGTCCTGTTTTCGTGCACCTCCCATACCTTCCCTTTTATCACTGTGTTTTCGCACATCTCTCATCGCTTTCCCAATATAGCCGTGTATTCATGCACCTCTCATACGTTCCTCTATGTGGCTGTCTTTTCGCGCACATCCCATAGCTTCATCTTTATCGCTGTGTTATTGCTCACCTCTCATAGCTTCCCCTATATCACTGTGCTTTCACGCACCTCTCATGTCTTTACCTATATCGCTATGTTTTCGCTCCTGTCATTACTTCCATTATATCGCTGTGTTTTCTCGCACCTGTGATACATTCCCCTGTATCGCCGTGTTGTCACGCATCTCTCATAATTTCTCCTACATCGCTGTATTCTCGCACACCTCCCATACCTTCCCCTATATCACTGTGTTTTCGCGCACGTCCCATAGCGTCCCCTATATCGCTGTGTTTTCGGACACCTCTCATACCTTTCCCTATGTCGCCATGTTTTCACGCACCTCCCATAGCATCCCGTATATCGTGTGCCTTCGCGCACCTCTCATACCTTCCCCTATATTGCCCTGTTTTCGCACACCTCCCATTCCTTCCCCTGTATCGCTGTGTTTTCGTGCACCTCTCATACCTTCCCCTATATCGCTGTATTTTCACGCACCTCTCATAACTTCTCCTATATCGCTATATTCTTGCGCATCTCTCATGCCTTCCCCAATATTGCTGTGTTTTCATGCACATCTGATAACGTCCCCTCTCTCACTGTGTATTCGCGCACCTCCCATAGCATCCCCTATATCACTGTACCTTCGCGCACCTCTCATACCTTTCCCTATATCGCCCTGTATTCGCACAGCTCCCATACCTTCCCCGATATCGCTGTTTTTTCGTGCACCTTCTCATAAATTCCCCAGATCGCTGTCTTTTCGCGCACCTCTCATACCTTCCCCTATATCGCCCTGTTTTCGCACACATCCCATAGCTTCCACTATATTGCCCTGTTTTCACGCACCTCTCATGCCTTCCACTATGTCGCTCTGTATTCGCTCCTCTCATAACGTCCCCTCTATCGCTGTGTTTTCTTGCACCTCTGATGCATTCCCCTGTATCGCCGTGTTTTTGCGCTCCTCTCATACTTTTCCCTATATAGCCGTGTTTTTACGCACCTCTCATGGCATCCCCGATATCGCCGTGTTTCATGCACATTTCATACATTCCCCTATATCGCTGTGTTTTCGCGCACCTCCCATACCTTCCGCTACATCGCTGTGTTTTCGCGCACCTCTCATGCCTTCCCCTATATCGCTGTCATTTCGCACCCTGATATAGCTTCACCTTTATCGCTGTGTTTTTGCTCACCTCTCATAGCTTCCACTATATCGCCGTGTTTTCGCGCATATCTGATGTCTTCCCCTATATCGCTGTGTTTTCGCTGCTCTCATAACTTCCCCTATATAACTGTGTTTTCTCACACCACTGATGCATTCCCCTGTATTGCAATGTTTTCGCGCTCCTCTCATACTTTCCCCAATATCATTGTGTTTTCGTGCACCCCTGATACATTCCCCTATATCGCTGTGTTTTTGTGCACCTCTCATACTTTCCCCTATATCGCTGCGCTTTCACGCGCCTCTCCTAACTTCCACTATATCGCTGTGTTTTTGCACACCTCTCATACCTTCCCCTATGTCGCCCTGTTTTCGCACATCTCCTATACTTTCCCCTATATTGCTGTGTTTTCACGCACCTCTCATGGCTTCCCCAATATCACCGTGTATTCATGCACGTCTCATACCGTCCCCTATATCGCTGTGTTTACGCGCACCTCCCATAGCTTCGCCTACATCGCTGTTTTCGTACACCTCTCATACCTTCCACTGTATCTCATTCTTTTCACGCACATCCGATAGCTTCACCTTTATCGCTGTGTTATTGCTGATCCCTCATACCTCCCCCTATATCGCTCTGTATTCACGCACCTCTCATAACTTCTCCTATATCTCTGTATTTTAGCACCCTTCTCATGGCTTCCCCAATATCGCCATGTTTTCATGCACATCTCTTAACGTCCCCTATATCACTGTGTATTCGCGCACCTCCCATAGCATCCCCTATATCGATGTTCCTTTGCGCACCTCTCATACCTTCCTCTATATCGCCCTGTTCTCGCGCACGTCCCATACGCTCCCCTATATCGCTGTGTTTTCGTGCACCTCTCATACCTCCCACTATATCGCTGTGTTTTCACGTACCTCTCATAACTTCTCCCATATCGCTATCTTTTCGCACACCTCTCATGGCTTCCCCAATATCGCCGTGTTTTCATGCACATCTCATAACGTCCCTTATATCGATGTGTATTCACGCACCTCCCATAGCATCCCCTATATCGCTGTGCCTTCGCGCACCTCTCATACCTTCCCCCATATCGCCCTGTTTTCGCGCACCTCCCATGGCTTCACCTACATCTTTGTGTTTTCACGCACCTCTCATAGCTTCCCCTATATCGCTGTCTTTTCGCACACATCCCATAGTTTCACCTTTATCGCTGTGTTATTTCTCACCTCTCATAGCTTCCCCTATATCGCCGTGTTTTCATGCACCTCTCATGTCTTCACCTATATTGCTGTGTTTCTGCTTCTCTCATTACGTCCCCTATATCGCTCTGTGTTCTCGCACCTCTGATACATTCCCCTGTATCACCGTGTTCTCGCACACCTCTGATATCTTCCCCTATATCATTGTGTTTTTGCGCACGTCCAATAGCGTCCCCTATATCGCTGTTTTCGCGCACCTCTACACCTTCCCCAATATCGCCCTGTTTTCGCGCACATCCCATAGCTTCCATTGTATTGCCCTGTTTTCGCGCACCTCTCATGTCTTCCCCTATATCACTCTGTTTTTGCGCACCTCCCATAGCATCCCCTATATTGCTGTGCATTCGCGCACCTCTCATACCTTCCCCTATATCACTGTGATTTCACGCACCTCTCATAACTTCCCCTATATCGCAGTGTTTTCGCACACCTCTCATAGTTTCCCGACTATCGCCGTGTATTCATGCACATCTCATACGGTCCCCTATATTGCTGTCTTTTCGCACACATCCCATAGCTTCACCTTTATCGCTGTGTTATTGCTCACCTCTCATAGTTTCCCCTATATCGCCGTGTTTTCGCACACCTCTCATGTCTTCACCTATATCGCTGTGTTTCCGCTCCTCTCATTACTTCCCCTATATCGCTCTGTGTTCTTGCACCTCTGATAAATTCCCCGATATCGCCATGTTCTCGTGCACCTCTCATATCTTCCCCTATATCACTGTGTTTTCGCACACTTCCCATAGCATCCCTATATCACTGTGCCTTCGCGCACCTCTCATACCTTCCCCTATATCGCACTATTTTTGTGCACCTCCCATACCTTCCTCTATATCGTTGTGTTTTTGTGCACCTCTCATAATTTCCTCTATATCGCTGTGTTATCGCACACCTCTGATACCATCCCCAATATCACTGTGTTTTCGCGCACCTCTCATACCGTCCCCTATATCGCCCTGCTTTCCCGCACGTCCCTTTGCTTCCACTATATTGCCCTGTTTTCGCGCAGCTCTCATGTCTTCCCCTATATCGCTGTGTTTTCGCGCACCTCTCATACCTTCCCTTATATCGCCCTGTTTTCATGCAGATCTCATAACGTCCCCTATATCGCTGGGTTTTCACGCACCTCTCATAACTTCCCCTATATCGCCCTGTTTTCGCGCACCTCCCATTCCTTCACCTATATTGCTGTTTTCGTGCACCTCTCATACCTTCCATATATCGCTGTGTATTCACGCACCTACCATAGCATCCCCTACATCGCTGTGCCTTGCGCACCTCTCATACCTCCCCCTATATCGCCCTGTTTTCGCGCACATCCCATAGCTTCCACTATATTGCCCTGTTTTCGCTCAGCTCTCATGTCTTCCCCTACATCGCTCTGTGTTCTCGCACCTCTGATGCATTCCCCTGTAACGCCAAGTTTTCACGCACCTCTCATACTTTCCCCTATATCGCCGTGTTTTCGCGCACCTCTCATATCTTCCCCTATATCGCTGTGTTTTCACGCACCTCTCATACCTTCCCCTATATCGCCCTGTTTTCGCGCACATCCCATAGATTCCACTATATTGCCCTGTTTTCGCTCAGCTCTCATGTCTTCGCCTTCATCGCTGTGTTATTGCTCACCTCTCAATACTTCCCCTATATCGCTGTGTTTTCTCGCATGTCTGATACATTCCCCTTTATCGCCTCGTTTTCACGCACCTCTAATAGCTTCTCATATATCGCTGTATTCACGCACCTCTCATAACTTCCCCTATATCGCCCTGTTTCGCGCACCTCTCATACCTTTCCGTATATCACCATTTTTCATGCACGTCCCGTAGCGTCCCCTATATCGCTGTGTTTTAGGGCACCTCTCATACCTTTCCCTATTTCACTATGATTTCGTGCACATCCCATAGCTTCCATTATATTGCCTTGTTTTCGCGCACCTCTCATGACTTCCCCTATATCACTGTGTTTTCGCGCACCTCACATGGCATCCCCTATATCGCAGTGCCTTCGCAACCTCTCATACCTACCCCTATATCGCCCTGTATTCGCGCATCTCCCATACTTTCCCCTATATTGTTGTGTTTTCGTAGACCTCTCATACCTTCCCCATATCGCTGTGTTTTCACGCACCTCTCATAAATTCTCCTATATCGCTGTATTTTTGCGACCATCTCATACCTTGGCCTATATTGCGGTGTTTTCATGCACATCTCATAATGTCCCCTATATCACTGTGTATTCACGCACCTCCCATAGCATCCCCTATATCACTGTGCCATCGCGCATCTCTCATAACTTCCCCTATACTGCCCTGTTTCTTTCGCACCTCCCATACCTACCCCGATATCGCTGTGTTTTCGTGCACCGCTAATACCTTCCCCTTTATCGCTGTGTTTTCACGCACCTCTCATAACTTCTCCTATATCGCCGTGTTCTCGCACACCTTTCATACCTTCCCCTATATCACTGTGTTTTTGTGCACATCCCATAGCGTCTCCTATATTGCTGTGTATTTGCGCATCTCTCATACCTTCCCTTATATCGCCCTGTTTTCGCACACCTCCCATACCATCCCCTATACCGCTGTGTTTTCGCACACCTCTCATAGCTTCCACAATATCGTCGTGTTTTCATGCACATCTCATAACGTCTCCTATATCGCTGTGTTTTCACGCACCTCCCATAGCCTCCCGTATATCATTGTGTTTTCGCGCACATCCCATAGCTTCACCTTTATCGCTGTGTTATTGCTCACCTCTCATAGCTTCCCCTATATCGCCGTGTTTTCGCGCACCTCTCATGTCTTCACCTATATCGCTGTGTTCCCGCTCCTCTCATTACTTCCACTATATCGCTCTGTGTTCTCGCACCTCTGATAATTTCTTCTATATCACCGTGTTCTCGTACACCTCTCATATCTTCCCCTATATCACTGTGTTTTCGCACACTTCCCATAGCATCCCTATATAACTGTGCCTTCGCGCACCTCTCATATCTTCCCCTATATCGCACTATTTTTGCGCACCTCCCATACCTTCCTCTATACGCTGTGTTTTCGTGCACCTCTCATAATTTCCTCTATATCGCTGTGTTATCGCACACCTCTGATACCTTCCCCAATAACACTGTGTTTTCGCGCACGTCCCATAGCATCCCCTATATCGCTGTGTGTTCGCGCACCTCTCATACAGTCCCTATATCGCCCTGTTTTCACGCACGTCCCTTAGCTTCCAATATATTGCCCTGTTTTCGCGCAGTTCTCATGTCTTCCCCTATATCGCCGTGCCTTCGTGCACCTCTCATACCTTCCCCTATATCGTCCTGTATTCGCGCACCTCCTTTTCCTTCCCCTATATCGCTGCGTTTTCGTGCACCTCTCATAACTTCCCCTATATCGTTGGGTTTTCACGCACCTCTCATAACTTCCCCTATATCGCCCTGTTTTCGCGTACCTCCCATTCCTTCACCTATATCGCTGTTTTCGTGCACCTCTCATACCTTCCATATATCACTGTCTTTTCATGCACCTCCCATAGCATCCCCTATATCGCTATGCCTTGCGCACCTCTCATACCTTCCCCTATATCGCCCTGTTTTCGCGCACCTCTCATGTCTTCACCTACATCGCTGTGTGTTCTCGCACATCTGATGCATTCCCCTGTAATGCCAAGTTTTCGCGCACCTCTCATACTTTCCCCTATATCGCCGTGTTTTCGTGCACCTCTCATAGCTTCCCCTATATCGTCGTGTTTTCATACACATCTCATACCGTCTCCTATATCACTGTGTATTCACGCACCTCCCATCGCATCCCCTATATCGCTATGCATTCGTGCACCTCTCATACCTTCCCCTATATCGCCCTGTTTTCGCGCAGCTCCTATACCTTCCCCTATATCGCTGCGTTTTCGTGCACCTCTCATACCTTCCCCAATATCACTGTGTTTTCGCGCACGTACCGTACATCCCCTTTATCGCTGTGTTTTCACGCACCTCTCATACCTTCCCCTGTATCGCCCGGTTTTCGCGCACATCCCATAGCTTCCACTATATTGCCCTGTTTTCGCTCAGCTCTCATGTCTTCCCCTATATCGCTGTGTTTTCTCGCATGTCTGATACATTCCCCTGTATCGCCGTGTTTTCACGCACCTCTAATAACTTCTCATATATCGCTGTATTTTTGGACACCTCTCATACCTTCCCCTATGTTGCCCTGTGATCGCGCAGCTCCTATACCTTCCCCTATATCGCTGCGTTTTCATGCACTTCTCATACCTTCCCCTATATCGCCGTGTTTTCATGCACATCTCATAACGTCCCCTATATCGCTGGGTTTTTATGCACTTCTCATAACTTGCCCAATATCTTACTGTTTCATGCACCTCTCATACCTTCCTGTATATCGCTGTGTTTTCACACTCATCCCATAGCTTCACCTTTATCGCTGTGTTATTGCTCACCTCTCATACCTTCCCTTATATCGCCGTGTTTTCATGCACCTCTCATGTCTTCACCTATATCGCTATGTTTTCGCTCCTCTCTTTACTTCCCTTATATCGATGTGTTTTCTCGGACCTCTGATACATTCCCCTGTATCTCCATGTTTTCGCGAACCTCTCATAATTTCACCTATATCGCCATTTTTTCACGCATGTCCCATAGCGTCCCCTATATCGCTGTGTTTTCGGGCACCTCTCATGCCTTTCCCTATTTCGCTATGATTTCTTGCACCTCTGATACATTCCCCTGTATCGCCATGTTTTCGCGCACCTCTCATAATTTCCCCAATATCACTATGTTTTAGCTACTCTCATTAATTCCCCTATATCGCTGTGTTTTCGGGCACCTCTCATACCTTCCCTTATATCGCCCTGTTTTCGCGCACATCCCATAGCTTCCATTATATTGCCTTGTTTTCGCTCACCTCTCATGTCTTCCCCTATATCGCAGTACCTTCGCACACCTCTCATACCTACCCCTATATCGCCCTGTATTTGCGCATCTCCCATACTTTCCCCTATATTGTTGTGTTTTCGTACACCTCTCATACCTTCACCATATCGCTGTGTTTTCACGCACCTCTCATAAATTCTCCTATATCGCTGTATTTTTGCGACCATCTCATACCTTGGCCTATATTGCGGTGTTTTCATGCACATCTCATAATGTCCCCTATATCACTGTGTATTCGCGCACCTCCCATAGCATCCCCTAAATCGCTATGCATTCGTGCACCTCTCATACCTTCCCCTATATCGTCCTGTTTTCGCGCAGCTCCTATACCTTCTCCTATATCACTGCGTTTTCGTGCACCTCTCATACCTTCCCCAATATCACTGTGTTTTCGCGCACGTACCATACATCCCCTTTATCGCTGTGTTTTCACGCACCTCTCATACCTTCCCCTATATCGCCCGGTTTTCGCACACATCCCATAGCTTCCACTATATTGCCCTGTTTTCGCTCAGCTCTCATGTCTTCCCCTATATCGCTGTGTTTTTGTGCACCTCCCATAGCTTCGCCTTTATCGCTGTGTTATTGTTCACCTCTCATTATTTCCCCTATATTGCTGTGTTTTCTCGCATGTCTGATACATTCCCCTGTATCGTCGTGTTTTCACGCACCTCTAATAACTTCTCATATATCGCTGTATTTTTGGACACCTCTCATACCTTCCCCTATATCGTCGTGCTTTCATACACATTTCATACCGTCCCCTATATCACTGTGTTTTCGCGCATGTCCCACAGCATCCCCTATATCGCTGTGCCTTCGTGCACTTCTCATACCTTCCCCTATGTTGCCCTGTGATCGCGCAGCTCCTATACCTTCCCCTATATCGCTGCGTTTTCATGCACTTCTCATCCCTTCCCCTATATCGCCGTGTTTTCATGCACATCTCATAACGTCCCCTATATCGCTGTGTTTTCACGCACCTCTCATAAATTCTCCTATATCGTTGTATTTTTGCGACCATCTCATACCTTGGCCTATATTGCGGTGTTTTCATGCACATCTCATAATGTCCCCTATATCGCTGTGTATTCGCGCACCTCCCATAGCATCCCCTATATCACTATGCCTTTGCGCATCTCTCATATCTTCCCCTATATTGCCCTGTTTTCGTGCACCTCTCATACCTTCCCCGATATCGCTGTGTTTTCGTGCACCTCTAATACCTTCCCCTTTATCGCTGTGTTTTCACGCACCTCTCATAACTTCTCCTATATCACTGTGTGTTTGCACACCTCTCATACCTTCCACTATATCGCTGTTTTCGCACACCTCTCATGGCTTCCCCAATATCGCCGCATTTTCATGCACATCTCATAACGTCCTCTATATCGCCGTGTATTCACGCACCTCCCATAGCATCCCCTACATCGCTGTGCCATCGCGCACCTCTCATACCTTGCCCTGTATCACCCTGTTTTCGCGCACCTCCCATACCTTCCCCTATATTGCTGTGTTTTCGTGCACCTCTCATACCTTCCCCTATATCGCTGTGCTTTCACGCACCTGTCATATCTTCCCCTATATCACTGTGTTTTCGTGCACGTCCAATAGCATCCCCTATATCACTCTGTTGTCGCACACCTCTTATACCTTCCCCAATATTGCCCTGTTTTCGCGCACCTCACATGTCTTCTTCAATATCACTGTGTTTTCGCGCACCTCCCATAGCATCCCCTATATCGCTATGCCTTCACGCACCTCTCATACCTTCCCCTATATCGCTGTGTTTTCGTGCACCTCTCATACCTTCCCCTATATCGCTGCGTTTTCACGCACCTCTCATAACTTCTCCTATATCGCTGTGTTTTTGCACACCGCTCATACCTTCCCCTATATTTCTGTGTTTTCGTGCATCTGTCATACCTTCTCCTATATCGCTGTGTTTTTGCGCACCTCTCATACCTTCCCCTATATCGCCGTGTTTAGGCGCACGTCTCATAGCTTCCCCTGTATCGCTGTGCCTTCGTACACCTCTCATACCTTCCAATATATCGCCCTGTTTTCACGCACCTCCTTTTCCTTCCCCTATATCGCTGCGTTTTCGTGCACCTCTCATACCTTCCCCTATATCGCCGTGTTTTCATGCACATCTCATAACGTCCCCTATATCGCTGTGCCTTGCGCACCTCTCATACCTTCCCCTATATCACCCTGTTTTTGCGCACATCCCATAGCTTCCACTATATTGCCCTGTTTTCGCGCAGCTCTCATGTCTTCCCCTACATCGCTGTGTGTTCTCGCACCTCTGATGCATTCTCCTGTAACGCCAAGTTTTCGCGCACCTCTCATACTTTCCCCTATATCGCCGTGTTTTCGCGCACCTCTCATAACTTCCCCTATATCGTCGTGTTTTCATACACATCTCATACCGTCTCCTATATCACTGTGTTTTCGCGCACCTCCCATATCATCCCCTATATCGCTGTGCCTTCGTGCACCTCTCATACCTTCCCGTATATCGCCCTGTTTTCGCGCAGCTCCTATACCTTCCTCAATATCGCTGCGTTTTCGTGCACCTCTCATAACTTCCCCTATATCACCGTGTTTTCACGCACATCCCATAGCTTCACCTTTATCGCTGTGTTATTGCTCACCTCTCATACCTTCCCTTATATCGCCGTGTTTTCGTGCACCTCTCATGTCTTCACCTATATCGCTATGTTTTCGCTCCTCTCTTTACTTTCCTTATATCGATGTGTTTTCTCGCACCTCTGATACATTCCCCTGTATCGCCATGTTTTCGCGAACCTCTCATAATTTACCCTATATCACCGTGTTTTCACGCACGTTTCATAGCATCCCCTACATCGCTGTGCCTTCGCGCACCTCTCATACCTTGCCCTATATCACCCTGTTTTCGCGCACCTCCCATACCTTCCCCTATATTGCTGTGTTTTCGTGCACCTCTCATACCTTCCCCTATATCGCTGTGCTTTCACGCACCTGTCATATCTTCCCCTATATCACTGTGTTTTCGTGCACATCCAATAGCATCCCCTATATCACTCTGTTGTCGCACACCTCTTATACCTTCCCCAATATCGCCCTGTTTTCGCGCACATCCCATAGCTTCCAATATATTGCCCTATTTTCGCGCACCTCACATGTCTTCTTCTATATCACTGTGTTTTCGCGCACCTCCCATAGCATCCCCTATATCGCTATGCCTTCACGCACCTCTCATACCTTCCCCTATATCGCTGTGTTTTCGTGCACCTCTCATACCTTCCCCTATATCGCTGCGTTTTCACGCACCTCTCATAACTTCTCCTATATCTCTGTGTTTTTGCACACCTCTCATACCTTCCCCTATATTGCTGTGTTTTCGTGCATCTGTCATACCTTCTCCTATATCGCTGTGTTTCTGCGCACCTCTAATACCTTCCCCTATATCACCGTGTTTTCGCGCACCTCTCATTGCTTCCCCTGTATCGCTGTGCCTTCGTGCACCTCACATACCTTCCGGTATATCGCCCTGTTTTCGCGCACCTCCTTTTCCTTCCCCTATATCGCTGCGTTTTCGTGCACCTCTCATACCTTCCCCTATATCGTCGTGTTTTCATACACATCCCGTACCGTCTCCTATATCACTGAGTATTCACGCACCTCCCATCGCATCCCCTATATCGCTATGCATTCGTGCACCTCTCATACCTTCCCCTATATCGCCCTGTTTTCGCACAGCTCCTATACCTTCCCCTATATCGCTGCGTTTTCGTGCACCTCTCATACCTTCCCCAATATCACTGTGTTTTCGTGCACGTACCATACATCCACTTTATCGCTGTGTTTTCACGCACCTCTCATACCTTCCCCAATATCGCCCGGTTTTCGCACACATCCCATAGCTTCCACTATATTGCCCTGTTTTCGCTCAGCTCTCATGTCTTCCCCTATATCGCTGTGTTTTCGCGCACCTCCCATAGCTTCGCCTTTATCGCTGTGTTATTGTCACCTCTCATTACTTCCCCTATATCGCTGTGTTTTCTCGCATGTCTGATACATTCCCCTGTATCGCCGTGTTTTCACGCACCTCTAATAACTTCTCATATATCGCTGTATTTTTGGACACCTCTCATACCTTCCCCTATATCGTAGTGCTTTCATACACATCTCATACCTTCCCCTATATCACTGTGTATTCACGCACCTCCCATCGCATCCCCTATATCGCTATGCATTCGTGCACCTCTCATACCTTCCCCTATATCGCCCTGTTTTCGCACAGCTCCTATACCTTCCCCTATATCGCTGCGTTTTCGTGCACCTCTCATACCTTCCCCAATATCACTGTGTTTTCGTGCACTTCTCATACCTTCCCCTATATCGCCGTGTTTTCATGCACATCTCATAACGTCCCCTATATCGTTGGGTTTTTATGCACCTCTCATAACTTGCCCAATATCTTACTGTTTCACGCACCTCTCATTACTTCCCGTATATCGCTGTGTTTTCACACTCATCCCATAGCTTCACCTTTATCGCTGTGTTATTGCTCACCTCTCATAGCTTCCCTTATATCGCCGTGTTTTCATGCACCTCTCATGTCTTCACCTATACCGCTATGTTTTCGCTCCTCTCTTTACTTCCCTTATATCGATGTGTTTTCTCGCACCTCTGATACATTCCCCTGTATCTCCATGTTTTCGCGAACCTCTCATAATTTCACCTATATCGCCATTTTTTCACGCATGTCCCATAGCGTCCCCTATATCGCTGTGTTTTCGGGCACCTCTCATGCCTTTCCCTATTTCGCTATGATTTCTTGCACCTCTGATACATTCCCCTGTATCGCCGTGTTTTCGCGCACCTCTCATAATTTCCCCAATATCACTATGTTTTAGCTACTCTCATTAATTCCCCTATATCGCTGTGTTTTCGGGCACCTCTCATACCTTCCCTTATATCGCCCTGTTTTCGCGCACATCCCATAGCTTCCATTATATTGCCTTGTTTTCGCGCACCTCTCATGTCTTCCCCTATATCGCAGTACCTTCGCACACCTCTCATACCTACCCCTATATCGCCCTGTATTTGCGCATCTCCCATACTTTCCCCTATATTGTTGTGTTT